>NC_045746.1:21562077-21586816 GCF_008692095.1 Etheostoma spectabile | reverse complement strand
TGTGTGTGTGTAACAGGCATATTGTGCACGCTGTGGACGAGCCTAGATGTGTTTTATTAATGCGCTTTTAAAATAACAATGAAATGCTGTGTTACTGACTTGAGACCAGGCTTTTGGTTGGTTAATGGTGCGTCCAGATAGCAATATGCCAAGAATTCACCTGAACACACCTCCCTGTAAAACCAGCACGCCCATGGGTGCAGATGGGCGCAGGTGCATCTGTTGTGATTACAGCCTGACCTGTAAGAAGTCTTTTCATGTTGTAAACTGTGTCGTTCAGTTTCCAGCTGGCTAATTCAAACTTTATCACTGCATTGTATTTTGATTATATTTTTTGCCCTTTGAACTCCATTATGTAACTAAAGCTGTCAGTTAAATACTGCGAAGTAGAAAATACACTAAAGTACAGTATTTCTGTCTGAATTGCAGCCCAAAAAAATGGATCGCCTAATTTCTGTAAAAACAAAAAACAAAATGGAATAGATAATTTGAAAATGCTACTATAATTACATAAGACACCTAGATGGACGATACTGACTTCAGCATTGTACTGTATTGTTGTATTTAAGTACATGTACTTAATGTACATGTACCTATGTTACTTAACTTACATATACAATACATGTATGTTACTATCACAGTTGGGCAGTGACAGCGATATAATCTTACTGTTTTCTGTTCGGTTAACTGGTACAAAATGTTATACCGCACATGCACCTAGGGGTGGCTGTTGCTCAGTTAGTAGGGAGTTGGGTTTGGTACTTGGACAGGTGCCTCCTAGGTACTGCCAAGGCACCGACTGCTCGGGGAGCCTTTCCATGGACAGCCCCCTCACTCTGACATCTCTCCATTAGTGCATGTATAGGTACTGAGCATGTGTGTGTAATTCAGGCCTGTGTGTAATAACAACAGAGTGAAAACATTTTAATTTCCCCTTCTGGTATTGTAAAGTATACATTGTTACATTATAACTCTCCACAAAGACAAAACACAGTAACCACTGACAAATTAGACAAGACAACCAGTGTCACTATACTGTTCACATTCTGTCACACAGAACAACCAGAATTGAGTCATTTAGACATAATCAAATTTGAACGGCAAATAAGGCGCATACAACCTTAAGACATGAGACTTAAGCTAAAACGCTGTTTTTAGATGCCCTGAAGAAATTTTGCGACATTTACATCTTTCAGAAGAGAGCTGACGCCCAGGGGAAGCTTGTGGAAGGCTACCTCAGCATGACAGCCATGGCAGTCGGTCTGCCAGCTCCTTGATCACAGCGTCTTCTTACCATATTTATACAAAACAGAGCACTGAGCCATCATCATCTTTTTTTTTGGAGAGGCAGCAGAGAGCTTCCTCTCAGGAGAGTTATCCGAAGCTGTAGCGCTTCGGTACCAATCAAGTGCTAAGGTCAAGGAGGCTAGAGGCGTTGGCTTGTGTGAAGAGAGTCTTTAATTTTATCAGCAAAGAGAAGGTGAAGTCTCTGTAGGGAAATGAGAGGGATGACAGCTGTGGCAAGGCCCTGGCTGGACACTTGGAGAGGTCACAGCGAGGTTGTCTTTCGTAGCTTGGGTGCGATCAAAGCATTATTTCATACTTGACACCTCAGAGACAGCCGGCTGCTGACACCTCACACCTTTCCTCGAATCTTGCTTTGGTACGCTAGATCGTAGGCAGGATCTCGGAGGCCTGAGGGCACAAGGATAGCTGTGTGACAGTGTTTTAAAGGGCAGATGCACCCCTGAGGAACGACTGTAAATCTTAATACAAGAGACGGGCACGGAGGAGAACAGAGGAGGAGAGTGGCTGCATTTCTAAGTTTCATGGTGTAGCAGTGTAGAATCGATTGCTTGAAAAGGGCACCAAAACTACTGAAAACAAGTCTCATCACCAACACACACACCATCCTCCAGTCTTAGTGTTATTCAATAAACAACTTAGGGTGCAAGTTAGTCATTTTTTACTCTACCAAATACTAGGAAGGCCTTAATATATCTACGGCTTGATGTATGAATCTTTCATTGCCAGGGTCCTCTGTATGAAACACTGAAGAGCAAGAAATCAAACTGCCTTGACATGTTTTTGATGTACAACCTTCCTGCTTGCACATTCAGACAAACAAGATACAACAAAGGGAGGATTTAAGGTGGCTAACACTAGCTAATGCTAAACAACAGTCCCTGTATGCTTGTGGCAGCCGGCAGTTTTGTGATATGAAGGAATGCCACAAAAAACAAACGCACATCCAGCTTACTGCTATAAAATGCCTTGGCCATATCAGTAAATCATTGAGCCCAAACAAAAGTAGGGGGCTGTAAATGCAGAAATAGGAATAGGAAGTGTATGTTCTATCTATAGTATATAGTATAGTATATCATATTTATATTGTGTTCCAAATGGTGAGCTGTGTTGTGGTCATCAACGGATCCCAGCAGCTAAATAGTCGGAATAACACGTAGAAACGGTGGTTGGTGACAGTTATAATGCTGGTGACAACAGGTGTACTAGACTAGATAAACTTGCATTATAATTACTGTATATTATTTTGACAAGACTAAGAGTCTACAGATTGCTACCAGCTGAGGCTTAGGCACAGTGGTGCTTTGATTTAAAGTCAAATGATAGCAAGCTTACATGCTCACTGTGAAAAGGCTTCCTCTCTTCCTTTTCACTAGGCCCTGATAACATTAATACTGTTTTGTGTCTTAATCCTTAATTTCAGTGTAATATTGTAGGTTATTGTTTTAGTTTATTTGTTACTTGATTATTTGACATAGGCCTGTTCAGCAGAGATGGGAAGTAACGGAGTACAAATACTTCGTTACTGTACTCAAGTAGATTTTTTGATATTTTTCTTACTTTACTATTATTTTGTGGCGACTTTTTACTTCTACTCCTTACATTTAAACATATCGGTACTTTCTACTCCTTACATTTTACAAAATGGCTCGTTACTTTAGTTTGTACAAGTGGTCGTCTTATCGGAGAATAGCGGGACACGCGCCACACACCGCGAGCGGGTGCGCGCGCCACACGGAGAAAAAAGTGAGAGAAAAGAAAAGAGGCAAGCTGTCGGAGGATAACCAGCTGAGATTGTGTGTGTGAGTCTTTGAGAACTTGAAGTTGTGATAACTCATGTTGTCAGTTCACTTAGCCTGTTCTGGACTATAGTTCTTCACATTTAAAGTAAGTTAGCTAGGGGGTTGGTGTGTCTCTTCACCTGTTAGCTCGTGGTTTTGGTGTGGTCTTCACATGTTAGCTGGGTTACACGTTGGTCTTCATGAAGCATCAACACTTTCACCAGCTCTATTCGCATGAGTTTTTTTTTTTTTACCAAACTTCAGATTCTGTAATTCAATTGACAAGTGGATGGAACCTTAGCTAGAGAGAAGTTGTCTCCGTCTGTTTTAACAGATACACCTGGGGCCAAGTTGGACACCAGAATCAGCTTTCCAGTCCTAATCTAGTCCTCAACTTTCACATCATTTCACTGGAGTTTTTGTTATTATTGTTTATGTCATCAATACCATATTCAATCTAAATGGATGGGAATATATCTACTGTACGTTGCATTTGACGCACGACTAAGATAACTCAACAGATTCAGCATTCATTCACAGTAAATCATTGAGGCTTGATGGCGCTAACGTTAGCACATGGTAGTATGGATGGCGCTAACGTTAGCACATAGTAGTATGGATGGCGCTAACGTTAGCACATAGTAGTATGGATGGCGCTAACGTTAGCACATAGTAGTATGGATGGCAACATGATTGAAAATGAAGAAAAAAGGGCAGACAAGCAGCAATACATTCCCATCATCCTCGACCTTATCTGAAAGAGATGTAAACAGTAGGCATCAAGAAAGACTCCTGGCAATGGGCTGGGGAACTTCTCATTCATGTCAGTTGTATCATATTTAATCCTTTATTTTCTTTCCAGAAGCCATATTTGAGCACACGCACATACATGTAGATTTTACATGTTAGGGGGGAGATTAAAAATAGAAACTGGATCTGTGAATTCTTACAGATAACAACTGAATTCATATCTGCTAATGAGTCAGACTTATTAACCAGGAGTCCAGTGTCTGTCATAATAATAACATATATGTTATGTTTTAGGCCTATTGGCAGACATTTAAAATGTAGCCATTGCCGTATAAAGACGTACCCTCATGTCCACTGAAGTCCTCAGCGTCTCTCTAGTAACATTTGTGGTGCTCCAGGTAGCTTTGCAAAAAATATTGTTGTCATTCTAAGGCTACTTTTACTTTTATACTTTAAGTAAATTTCCAAGCCTGTACTTTGTTACTTTACTGAGTAAAGAGTTTAATCAGTATTTGACTTTTACCAGAGTATTTTTAACACAAGTATCTGTACTTCACTTAGTACGGAAAGTGAGTACTTTTCCCATCTCTGCTGTTCAGTAGGTTTTGGGTTCATAGTGTTTTGCTATGGTTCTGCCTGTGATGTGGGGGGTAGATCAGCTGTTCACTAGCTTAATTGAGGAGAGTGCATGCAGGTTTGCCTCATTAGGTCCTTTCTGTAGGGAGGGGTTGGGCAATCCTGAAGTGTAGCGCAATAGGTAAAACTGTTTTTGCAGCAATTGACATTTTTATATTATGTCGGGGCTTGTGGTTATGTAATAACCAAGAATGTCAGCAATCACCTTTATCTACATGGTATGGTATTTTCCACATTCAAATGTCTTGTTTTTCTTCAGTTTTGCGCACCCTCTGCCCAACAGTACAGGTGGTAAGTGCCAATCAGGTGAGGCTTGGTTAAAAGGGCGTTAGGCAAAAGAATGGGCGACTTGCTAAGAGGTTGTGGTTGTGTTTGTGTGAGGGTATTTTGCCTTTTTCCTTAAATTTTTTTTGTATTTTGATTGAGTATGTTTTGGTGTTTTGTTACTAAATACACACATTGTGCACTTTAAAAGCCTCTTCTCCAGTCTTCAATGTTGACATTTGGTGTCAGAAGTGGAATGCTCACCATGAAAGTAACATGCAGATATGTTTATCTTAAAGGTCCCATGGCATGTAAATTTCACTTTATGAGCTTTTTTTAACATTAATATGAGTTGCCCCAGACTGCCTATGGTCCCCCAGGCTAGACATGGCAAAGGTTACCCCTTATGAGGTCATAAGGGGCAAGGTTACCTCCCCTTTCTCTACTTTGCCCGCCCAGAGAATTTGGCCCTCCCATGGCAAAGAGAGAGACATGATGGCTTTCAAACGAGCAAAGTGGCAGTTGGTCAAGGCCACACACACACACACACACACACACACACACACACACACACACACACACACACACACACACACACAAACACACACTCATCACAAGCTGCAGACTCAGCCCGTGTAAGGCAGCCTAAAGCCTTTACACATACCTGTTTCATGGTGCATATGATACTAAGCTTTTAAATTTTGTTCAATCAATGTGTTCAAAAATAACAATATTTGTACTAATAATATGTTGGATTTATGTTAATGTATTTTGTCAGGCATATTTGAATTTTTTTTTTAAACCATCAAACAATAATTTACAGCAGTTGTTGTGACATTTCATAAACTACAAATTTCCACCTGATGGTGGCACTAGAATAAAAGTTAGGAATTACCAAAGTTGATAGGATTTGTCTTCGGAGAAACATGAATGTCTGCACCAAATGTCGGTGGACCAACCAACCAGGTTGCCATGCCATTCCAACAGCCATGCTGTTAGCGTGGCTATAAATGGGACCCAGCGCAATGGTTTTTTTAAGTTACGCCCTTGGGTTAACCTAAACTAAAGAGCCCTGACACATCATTCGGGCCATAACTGAAGTTTGTTGGTGCCTACGGCCCATAGTTTTCCAAGGTTTTAACAAATCATTTATTTTGGTTTCTACTTCATTTTGACCTTTCTTTTTTCTTAAACAAGAGGAGCACAGGCTGAGAGTGGGGTGAAGTTTGCGAGGTCTTTTATTTTAGCGATATAGAGTAGTTACTTGCTGTGTCCTTTCATACAGGCAACATGTATGCATGCCAATGGTCCGAAAGCCGTCAGCTAAAGTTTTTGTGTTGTGTTCAACTGCATGTGATGCAGTGTGTTTGAGCCTTCCTTTGTCAATGCTACTTCTTTGAGGTGTGCTTGATGTGCTGGGGCCCTAAGGCCGACAACACCCATTTAGTACAATGGGAATATCAGCATTGTGTTTTTTGTATCTTGGTTTAGATTGGCTGTGTTAGCTGTCTGCCTCTGAAATGCCTGCGGTGCTTCACAGATGCTGGGTACCAAGATGCTGTTTTCAAGGTAGACAGCTTGTCAAGATGAGTGACAGGTGCTGTGACGGGAATTAGACCATCTAACAGGAAGGAGGGCGGAATTTACACCTCTCGGTCTCAAGACAAAAAGTGGCATGTTGTCAATTGTAAATGTAATGTTTTCTCAAACGCAGTATTTCACATAATCCGTAGTCACAGTGCAACAACCAAAACATGTTTCCAAAATATGGATTTAAAAGAATAATGGAAACCAACTTTACATAAGGAGGCAGTATTGTCCTTGAAGGAGGATTTTTATGTACTTTCCAAAAAAAAAGGTAACATCAATGGTCTGTTCAAAACCAGAAAAAAAGACTAATTTGTAAAAGTCTTTGCCGTAGGCCATTTTGTCCGTCTTTGTGACTTTTCAGCAGGGGGTCAGCATTGGAGATAGCTTTGCAATCAGCCACCACATTGAGCAATCACCAGTGTATCCATAAAGAGGGTTTTGAATTGAAAGATATGTGAGCATCATTTCATACTAAATGGTGGCGAAAAAAAGGTTTTTCTTCATCCACTTTTATTGTATTGTTGTGAGTGGAAATCACCACAGAGCCGGTGTAATCAGAGGATTTGGTGTGGGGCGTTTTTCTCAGCATTTCACTTTTTTACCCTTGTGCCAAGAATGAATGAAAATCATGATTAAGGATTTTTGCTTGAGGATTTAAGTCCTGATAAATTAAACTTAGTATTATGCAAGAAATAGGCTAACCAAAGAAACGCAGCCTCTCTCCACATCACACTGGCATTTTATTACCTCTGCAGCCCCTCATAATGTCCTACCAGATTTCTTCAAATTCATCACAGAGGACTGGAAGAGTAATGGCAATGTAAGAAAACAGACCAAACAAGTCCACTAGGGACGTGTACTACATCATTCAGATTTAACACCGCCATCTGTTTCGTGTTGCCCAGGAACGGCAACATCAGTGCTTAAGACAAAGGATTTAGAGAGGCAGGGTCTTTACCTGTGGAAAAGTAGGTTTGGAATCAGATCCCTGAATAAAGAGACCCACTTATCTGTTGCGTCTGCCTCTCATGGTCCACACTTGTGATATAGACAGATGTTTTTTTTCTTGGTCGGTGAAGTTTGGGGAGACACAAACGAGCAGACGCCTTCTGCTAATGAATGTCAAATCAAACGTTGACCTATTTAGAAAGTCAAAGCACTTTCACACCTATGACAGGGCAATATCTGGAGTGAGATCTAACCACTCCAGGCACCTCAGCTCATGCTTTTGTTCATGCTGCCAGCTGTGCACTTCTGACAAGGCGAAGCTGTGATTTGGAATCAATGATGATACATGTAGAATGTATGCTGCAGTGGAGAGGGTGTCCAGGTTAAAGTTTCTTTTATGTTTTTACACCTTAAATGACTTCCATACAACTTTTCTTGTTTTACTTGAAGGAACCTGAACATTCAAAAAACGGAAGATGTGCCTTATTGCCTAATCTTATTGTGATTCTGCACATATTCTTTAAAAATTGTGTCCTCTTGTTGTTAAGAATTTGTGAGTTTAAAAAGTCAGCATTAATCCATATGGGGGGAAAATTAACTTAAAAAATGATGTTGTACAGCTAAAGTCACTTTACACCAGAGTACTGCACAGGTCTGATTTTAGAGAACGCTTCCGCCCTGGCATCGCAACATGCATTACTGCACCTACCCTGCCTCTTGCACATATCCAATTAATTCCACAACCCAACCTGACCCGTCCACACCAGATCTGCAGTCCAACCTGAAACTGCAATTCGCATAAAAACCATGGCCTGATTGACTATACTATTATTTTGTACCATGTACAACTGCAGAAACATTTGGTTTTAATTAAACAAGGTTTGTGGCGATTACAGTAAGTCGGGGAAATGTTAAATTTAACATATAACATTTACAACTTAAATATTTAGTTAGAGCAACAGCTACGTTATAAAACATAAATCAGTTCTATAACATATGGAGGAAGAAATTAATTACCTGTATAATCCATTTTTATTCTGAAATCTTGAGGTGAGGCACTTCTTTAAAATTTGCCTAACTTTGGAACGTTATTGTTTTTAGCCCCCTTAACAAGCATAACATGGTTGGTATTAATGGATTCCTTAGATTGTATAGTTTCATGAAACCAAATATATTCACTAACTATACAACTGGGCCTAACAAACACTTTTTTAAGCAGCGCTAAATAACATTTGATACTGCCTATTCCAAACAAAGACCAGGCAATCCTCATTTTCCTTAATATGCCCCTTTTAGTTAAGATTGCTTCAGTAGCTGACTTAACGGTAGCTAACATTAGCCCAGCTGTACAAGACTGTTAGCACACTCCAAAAAGTAGCAATCTGTGACCTCATAATAACATAAAGCAAATTGCAAATATGTTGCAAATGTAATTTATTTGACCAAAAAAATCCTAATAATATCCGCCTACCAAGAGGAACGACAAGCTGATTCATGCATGATTATTTCCTGCAGCAAAACTCTTCTCCAATGTATTCTGTTTACATGTAGTTTAACTACAGTTGGCAACCAAAAACGTTGCATTACCACGTTATTATGGATCCCAAGTAACTACAAAGCAGCTCGATTGGTTGGGGTTAGGCATTGACCTTGAGTGGTTAAGGTTAGGGTAACCGATTGGTCAGGAGACAGGACCTGAACAAATTGGGTAATTTTACCTTGCGTAAGCATGGACGCCTGGCCAAAAGTAGTGTGTGAATGCTAGTGAAGGGTGGGCCTTGCATGGGTTCTATAAACACGCTGCATCACCGCCATCAACCTGAGAGTGCTGGCTTGTCACTTGAGACAGACCTTTTTTCACACGTGGTGTGGAAAAACTGTCTCAAGGATCCATACTAATAGGAGGTTTACGAATATATTTCCATTGAAAAAGATTAAGTTGATTTGCAAATTATGAAATACGAGCTACAAACATTTATAGATACAAGTCACTCTGCATATATTTGTGCATTGTGTTTCAAAAGTAGCAAATTTGTATGGGACTTCTTTAGCACCAGTTAGATGCTTATACTTCAGATGTTTACATTACAGAGTGCTAATTGATGTTAAATGTGTGGAGGGCAACGGAGGGTGTTGAACTTTTGATTACACAGAGCAGATTTTTACTGGAATCTTTGACCTTCAGGGTGCATCTCAAGACTGTAATTGAGAAGAGAAAGTAACTACGGAGAGAAGTAGTGTAGAAATATTGACAAAATGTCACCTCAGAAATTAGAGGCGCCTAAGAGCACAAAGACAGGTCTGCACTGTTAGCTCTCTGCACCGCAGACTGTTAATATTGGTCCTCCCTGCCTTTAGCAACAGAGAAACCTCAAGAATTAAGTGAAAATGGCTCCTTCTTTTTACAGTTTCTTGTGAGATAAACAGTGATAATAAATGCAGGGGAAAAGGCTGACAGCCTACAGCATGTAAGCACACCTCTGAAATAGTATTTGCATTGCTCTGCAGCATCCTTGTCTGTTTTATTTGCATGTTTTTTTAAAAGATGAATATGACAGAGGAAATATGTACAGGAAAAAGCCAAGCATCCCCCAATATTCCACAAGCATATTCCTAATATATCTGCAAGCACCTGTGATTTGAGGCAAACTGATTACCTGACATTCATGAAAACTGATGTTTTATTTTCAAGGCGACCTCTCTACACCCCTGAATTTTGGCAAAGTGTGAAATCTAATTATTTAGCACCCTGTCAGGGCTTGTCTCTGGGTACACAACATAACGAGCCAAAACACGCATTCAGTTGCCACGTGTCTCTCTCTGTCTCCCCCTCTTCACCCTCTTGCTGTCTCTGTCGGCCAATGAATGGTGTCAAGGATATTGCAGTGACTTGACACCCGTGGCAGATACATGGTGGCACCTCTGCCGCGAGAGCTGACTGGAAACCTCACGCTCAGAGCAACAGCAGCCATGGCCGCGCTTCTTGGAGGGAAACTACATTGACACGGGAGGGGGGGGGCTTGTTCGCTTCTGCTCGCTTGGCATTGTTTGTAGTTAAATTATGAACTATGCAAAATGTATGCAAAGCCTGACTAAAGGCACAAGCCTCTGTAGGGAGCTGTCTCATGTCTCATTTAGCCGCCGTGGTGCTCCTAAAAACAATTCCTCCCACTGTCCTCAATTGGTTATGTTGTCTTGTTTATCCTCACCAAGCATTATCAGTTGTTGGAAGGCTTCCAAAGTAAGGATCACTTCACCCACGATACAAGAATGCATACTTTTTTTTCTATTTCCTTTACTGATATTTAGCAATGGATCAAAATAAAGAATTATTACATTTCAAAAAATGTAAAAGCAAAGTATATTGTCCTTATTATTCTGGATGATCCACAGAACACACAGAGTTGAATGGTATTCATTGGAACTACTGTCTGCTGAAGAAATGGTCACTATGAAAACTGTTGACATGGGATTATCTAGAGTAACAGGAACACTTCTTTCTGGAAAGACAAATTACAGTCACATTTGCATTTATTTGCATTTTTTTAGCGTGAAGTGGTGGCGAAACCTGTGCAAATAAACTAAAACTCTCTTACGGCTACATACAACAAAAGGTATGAGGAATAAAAATACTTAGTTAATTTGTGATTTGGGTAAAACCAAAGAGTAGTGGTAAAGCCAAATGTGCATTAATAGCACATTTATGGAACATTAGAATATTTCATACTTAAAAAAAAAGAAAAAGTGATGCATTATTTTTTGCATCAAAACATTAATGAGTAAGATAAAATGTACTGCATTACATTGCACATGTTTTTGTTGTTGTTGTTGTCTAGCTAATTTGCTGTCTTAGCTAACTGTGCTAACATACAGCAACTGACCAGTTTAGCTTAATCGTTCTCTTTTAGCTCTTTTAGCGTGGTGTTAACTGCTCCTTCAGCAGGATTATAGGTGGCTTTTCACAACTGGTAAAGCCTACCAAAAGCAGTTCAAAATGTTTAATCTAGAGATAATATATGTGTTATAATCACACAATGTTCTAGTTGAATAACCTTTTGTATCTTCAAAGCTCCATGATGGCACTTTATGTCATAGTGTCACCATACAGCAGCACTTTTAAAGAACAGTACCACTCTGTATAATAGAGAAAACACTGAGAGGAACATCTTCTGTTTGTCGGGGAATTTATTGGAAAATACAAATTGTAAAGATTAACAAAGATTAATAACTACTGAAATATGTTCATTGCTTTGCAGCTGCTTTTTATGAGTGTGCTCAGTGAACGCAGACTTAATTGCAGACAGAATTAGTAGAGATTGATTTCCTGGAGTGCTGCAAACTGGTGTAATTTGATAGAGGAGAGGAGTGTCTCAAGCTCTCAGACCTCAGGTTGGCTTTTTAAGATCACACCGCAGAAAGCTACTCCGTTACAGTAAGTGGAGTCAAATGTACTTCGTTACTTCCACCGAGGTGTGCCATTACTGTCACCTCGGTGCCCTCAGCAGTCGGCCGGTGTTGATGCGGTGTGTCTGGGATTTGGACGGTGCCTTCAGCTCTCTGATCAGGAGAGCAGAGAGGTGCTGCTGACAGACTGACTGACAGGCAGGCGGAGAGGACCCAGCTGTGATGGCTGGTGTCGGCTCAGTGGCAGCCTTATGATGAATTGCCCCTCTTGAATGATAGTGCTGTTACTGAATGATACTGACGCTGGATTGTTCTGTCAGCATCTCGACGGCGACTGCAAATAAAGAAATAAAGAAATAAATCAGCGAGAGGTGAACTGCTATGCAACTCGCCTCCCCATCTTTTTATTTTTCATTAAAGTTGCCACCTCTCATAGATCTCCATATGCAGTGAAATGGAACTGGAAGTTTGTGCAAAGATACGGTGGAGGGAAATTGCCTTGTAAAACCACAAATATGGCAGAACTTTTGAGTGATTGAAAGCTGCCTCTGGTTTGTTTTTCTACTTTTATATCCAGCAGAGTATATCTGAAAACAAAAACAGTTCCTGTGTGTTTTTCTTTATTGCCACTGTAGAAATTAGATGTGATTGCATCATCATAAATATGACTTTGATCTTCTACCATACTACTATAAATAAGTTGCATTGATTGTTCCTCTCTTATTTCATATGTATTCACCGTCCTGCTCTTTCTGTTTACAGCTCAGATGACTACTATGAATATGGACACAGTGGGGAATCATATGACTCATATGGTGAGTCCCAGACCTCTCTTCCTCCTAAATATCTTTTGTCAATTTTCAGAACATTAATTTGTAGTTCCTGACTCTGCACTGCTGGCTTCATCTCAGTCCTCATAGTCTCTGGTCGATGTGTGATGTCCCATGCACGTTCAAAATTTGCACTTTTAAACTTATTTATTCACAATTTCTAGTGTATTTTACTTCTGTTCATGGTGCTCATTAGGGGAAAACAATCCACTAATGGCCGAGCGTTAGTGTTAACTAGACTACAGGAAATTACCCTATATGTAAAATATTGTTAGTATAAAATTTCCATCACAGATATATATATATATATATTTTTTTTAATGTTTTTAATCCTTTTTAAAGTTACTAACAGAAACCTTGTGCACTGACTTTGAATCTAGTTTTTGACTGCAAAAAAAAAATCCTAATGCCAAATGCTGCCCTTAAGCGCTGATCCTTTTCTTACTTCAGAGGAAAAAAGAAACTGTCAAAAGCAGGGAGACTTTAACAAGCTAATGCTGGAGCTGCAAAGTCATTTTACACATCTACTTTTCTTTACTTTGACTTCACTAAAACTTCTAAAAACCACACAGTCAAAAGAACCAGCACTTCAGTCGACGGCAGGCAGCTGGCTAGGGTGCTCATATCTTACTGTCTGCGAAAAGTTCATTCATAAATAAAGAGTTCAACTCACGTTTCACAGTTTGTGTGTGAACAAAATAGATCCAGAGTTAATGTAGAATGTTAAACATCTCAGTGTGTGAAAAGCATTAACAGGATAATAGCCTTCAACTGTCTTGGTGTTTTCTTACACAGGAAGTTCATCCTGCTCAGCTTAATTACAAAATCTCTAACCGACAGTATGATAACGTCTGTGTCATAGTCACTTACTTACTGCTCTTCATCCCCTATGGGACATAAGGCTTCAATGAGCACTCTCCATTGGGTTTGGTCCCTGGCAGCATGTTGGGCCTCTCCCCGTGACAGGTTGCCATAATCACACAGTAATAGTAATAATAAAAAAAAAACTTTATTCTAGGGGCTAATTTCTGAGAACTGAGTTAGCAGAGTACTTTGGGTCTCACATACCAATTGAGCATTTATAACTTGAAAAAACAAGTTAGTTCCAGGTGTACATTTACAGTACACCTGGTACTTTAAAAGTACTGGAACTGATCAAAAACTATGCAATTAATTTGCGATTAATTGCGAGTTGACTATGACACACTGTAATCAATCCAAATATATAACTTTATTTAAATAGCACATTTGATAACAGGGTTTACAAAGTCATTTGACAGACTAAGCAAGGCCAAAGCACATCTAAAGGACAGTAATGTCATCTTGCTATTAAGAGCACTGTCAGTGACTGCTCTCTGGTTCAGAGGCTGGTTATCGAGCCTGGAAACAAAGTTACAAGTTCAACTGCGTTCAATACTGTTTCAGCCTTCGACAAGATACAGCAGAAAGTGGGACAAGGACATGTTTGCTGCAGAGTGCACTTAAATGATAGCAGAGCTAACAGACAGTAAGGTACAGCGGACCGTGCTGCAGCTCAAAGTTAATCCATCTCTAAATTTATATATAAATCATTTGTAGCCTTTTTATGAACTAGAACATACAGCATGAACTCTTTCTAGCAGTTATTTAGACTCTAGTTTGGATGTGTCCTATTTTATTATCTAAAAAACAAATCAATATTATCTAAAACAAATCTATTCTGACATGTGCGTGCAGACAGAAGAATCCAGTGTAATCCTAGATTACTTAGATACATCTTATATTTTATGTAAACAGTTTATTTATATATATATATATATATATATATATATATATATATATGCTGTTACGGGTTGAATGCAACATAATTGTAATGAGTATATTGTCTGCATCATTAATCCTCTTGAAGTGTGTTCATCTCAACCTTTAGAGGTTTCAATGGGTTTTCAGAAGCCAAAGCTAATAAAAAGAACTTTCCCAATTGTTTCTGGTCCACATAAGTGGAAGAACTAAAGCACCTTTGACTCATTAGTGCGTTGCTTACCTGCACATGAAATGTTTACCGCTGGCACGTGGGTCACACAGTGACAGTTCAAAGGGAACAGATAAACAGCATTGATGTGCATCCTTGTTCTCGAAACACAAGGTTACCTTGGCCTGTTTCTTGAAAGTGACTGTCAGTGAAAGGGTGACAGGTTTAATTAAGGGGTATTGGCTATGTGCTGCCAACAGAGAGCCTGTACACAGGGAGAAAAAGAAAAAAACAAGCCTTTGTGAGCCTCCGCTCTAGGGAAGTCTCAGCGCTGGCTGAAGATCAGACAAAGGGTGCCATCGATAGTGGCACTTTCACATTGACAGTACCGGGGGTGAACAGGGGCTGATTTGGGCTAATGGTAATTGTGACCTTTTTTGCTGGGAGCTACTAAACGGGTTCCTTTTCAAGTAGCTATTTGATCCTCTCATTCAATTATCTGAGATGCATCCTCCCAGGTGAAAGTCAAGCCTCTTGGTGTGAGTCGCAGTTTGTTTGCCGGCCTTGAAGCAGCGCTTTTGTTATGAGATCAGCGCCATCGATACCAGACAGTCAAAGTGCTCCCAACTTTGAGCTGCATTATTTTCATCAATATTTGTGTACAGCTTAAAATACGTATACAAGTTGTTGTAACGCCTCTGTAATCACCCCCCCCCCCCCATCTGTTTCTGTGCTTTTCTTCTTAATCAGGTGTGGAAGAGTGGGCAAACAATCGCGGCAAGGCACCGCCGGCACGAACAACCAAGGGAGTGTACAGAGATCAGCCATACACCCGATATTGAACTGTTTATACAACCTGCACCTGAGTCCTCATGGCTGTTTCAACCCAAGTAATGGATTTTTTTATGGACGCTCCCACCTTTTTAGAATTGAAAACTAAACCGCAAAATAATTAAAAAATGAAAACGGCGAAACTGAGACACTGAATGAAGTAAAAACGGGGTTACAAATATGGCATCCCCCCCCACACCCCTGTTTATAAAATCATACTCCCACTGGTTAAAATGTGTAAAGCAATTTAGGTAATCTATCCTTTCCTCCAGGAGAAATCAACTGGACGTTGCGATTAAGAGGCTCCATAGTACATGTAGTATCTCTCTCAGCTGTGTGCTAGTGAAGAGTGACATTGTACCAAGCTATTTTACTTGGTAATGATTAGTGAATCACTGCAAGCTGTCGATACAATGTTTCTACACAGCTGCCAGTGTAACTTAACTTATCACCCTCTATTCTTCAAACCTTGAACTGCGTGGTTGATCACTTTAAAATGTAGTAGTCTAGTTCTAGGAAAGTGCAGTACTGTAGATATTTTTTCCGAGGGGTAATTGGTGAAATTGTGTCCCTTGTAAATGGAACATTTACAAACTGAAAAAGAGAAAAGTCATACTGTATACATACTGTTTTGCTGTTTTCTCCTTTTTGTAAAATAATAGTTATTTAGTGTTAAAGGGCTTATAAAAGCATGGTGTGCATCTGTGGATATTGTCAGCTGTTTTATTCTAAAAAGCCTATGTAGTTGTGTTCATGATTATGCCCCCTAAAACATCCACTTTAATACGTCTATAAATAGATACGTCATGTACAGCGAACAACCAGAGCTGCAATACAATCCAGGAGCTTTTTTCATTATTGTGAAATATTTAGATGCTCTAAATAAGTAATTTTGATGTCGTTTTTTTTTGATTAAATAACTAATACTTTTATGACTTTGTAGGCTTAATAATCACTCTTAAGATACATAATCACATGCTGGTCATTGGTAATCATTTCCATCTAGAGATGTGTTCAACTATAATGATTTGAGCTTATGTAAGCCCTTTAATATTTTCTTCTTTGTTGATGCTGAATAAACATTTTGAAAGAAACCACTTGTGTTCGAGAGAATAATTATGGACTCATAAATAAGCCTTATAATTTAAACTAACAAACCCAAAAGAAAACTCTAGATATCTTTTTTTGAAAATCGATCCTGTAGCGTATAAAAACACAATGTATATCGTCATTACTAAGTTGAAAACAAGATAAAAACAACATGTTCTCACAAAAAATCCAAAGTGGTAGCGTGATGGCATTTCAACACAAAAGAAATGTTACTTACAAACAGCAAAAAGCTTTGACCTTGTCGGTTGCCTTGGTAATCTGATAAGAATGGTTTCTTATTTGTATTTGAACACCATGTGATGCATTTTGTCCGACCGAGATTTAGAGGATTTAGCGATAACAACATCGCCACCCTATCCACTGTGTTTGTTCATATAATTTGATGGGAAGCGAATGCTGATCGCGTCAAGCATCATCAGTAAACACACATTAACTCTCGGAGTGTTTACCCTACAGAAACGGCTGCTCGCGCTGCATGAAAGCCTCCTTGACCTCTAGGCCATGTTCACTTCAGTATGGGGGGGGGGATTACTATGAAATTGCCAGAGATGTGGAACTCTTATTTTGAAAAATCATCAAATCTATAAAGTCTAATTGTTTGATTTTCAGTATGGATGTAGTCAAAGATTTCCTCCATTCAAACATATGAGTCATTGTCTGGAATATGGAACAAAATCATTTTAAAGCGCCTCCTGTTCCGTGGGAAAGGGGCGGGGGGGGGGGGGGGGGGGGGGGCTTGCTCTCTCTTCTTGTTTTGCTCTTTCTGTTCTCCTTCGGTCATGTGACCTTCTCCCAGTCATTTAAAGAGCCTGCCTTTGCCCCGTCCATTAAAGAGACTCTCCTCCGCAGAGAGAGGATGGCAGTAGCTGTTTAAAAAGACCTCCGTCCCACAAGGTAAACAACCTGACCCAGTTTAACCTCTCCCCTAACGTTAGTTGAACATAAACCCTCTCTAAACTTCAATGTAATTTGTTTTCCTGTCTCTGTTAAGTTCGTAATCTAGCCACAAAGCTGGGAATAATTAGAAGTCTGTAACAAAAATACTGTAAATAAAGTATGATAAATAGCAGTAATATGTCAACGAACTGTACATAACTGTGAAATAACTTTATCCTAAGACTTTGATAAAACATATCCTCTGTAACAATAATTGAACCATAAAATATGATGTGTCTTTGCATTTGTTTTCATAATTTTTGTTGTAAAATGTGTTTATGTTGTGAACTTGCATGGTCATAGTATTTATTTTTATATTCCTTTCTAGGTCGATGTCCCGGCTAGTCCTGGCCATCCGTCCAATTGTCTCATTGGTGCTAACGGTATGTTGTTTTCTGCATCGTTGTCAGATGTTTATGATGATGTTTTGCATGTAGACAGGCCGTATTATACTCCTTTTCAGCGTCATATTTGTACTCCTGGGGTCTACTAGAACAAGTGTTCATGCTTTGAAAAATTCCCCAAAAGCATAATAGTGTTTCTTCAAAATATAGATAAAAAGGGGTCACATTGGGGTCAAACATATTGAAATGAGATAGGATCTGCCAGCCTTTGGGCATCCTTGAAAACCTTCCAAGAAGTCTGCAGAAAAATGTTCCATAGCTTCATTTCACAGTTCTTTCAATTATTGATAGAGGCATGTTGTGGCTCTGGTGTCTGTCGATTTTCGTGCCAATAAACATGATAATATACTGAAACCATGGGTTCAAATTAGGGCTGTGCCATTAATTGAATTTTGATTTTGGCTGCCAACAATCACCAAAATAGTATAATTGAGAAAAAAAATGATTATTTTGCCATGTTCTGTTTTACAAGAACACTCTTATTTTGTGTTCTGAATGACACGCGCATACACAAATCCGGACGCGCACATCCGCTAGGAGGGAACAGTTAACATTAGCTAACCCTGCGGTTCCTCTCCCCCCCACCCCCCACTGTAGTAGGCGTTGTAGATCCCCCGACACTCTGTATTCACTTACTGTTTAAAACCTTTTCCAGCTGGGTGCATTGGCTTACCGCTCAAAACCAACATGAGAAACATGCTAATGTTCCGTCAGCATTTAGTTTTTGTTAAACTTTATGTAAAATGAGTTGACATGAGTCACGTAACGTTTTTCTAAGGTACAGTCTATGTGCTGGATTTTAGTAGCTAGTAAATTAGCCCACTGAGGGCAACATTATTGTTCATATTTTAGCACAATGTTTAGTAATGACAGTAGGCTAGTAGTGGTCATAGTGAGTGAAAACGTGATGTGAAATGCAATATTGTGTTATGTATCTAGAATTGGCCATTAGCTGTGTAAAGTGATGTGTGACATCTGTAAAAGCTGAACCGACTCACAGTAGTAAAACAGATTTTATTCTGATCCAAAGACTCTTTCTGGGAGATACAGAACACTAAAAGATTATACCCAGGACACGATTCGTTATATCCAAAGGTTAATGAGTAATCGTGGTAAATAATCGTGATTTTGACCAAAATAATCGTGATTTTTTTTTTTTCATAATCCAGCAGCCCTATGATATCGGAGCTTCGGGGCTGGATCATTTAAGAATTCTTGAAAAGGTTCCATGGTGTCTCCAGAAAATTGGAGACTAGCTCAATGTAACTCTTCCATAAGTTATTTAAAGATATGTGAACAAAAGTTTTGATGTTATCCAAGCACCAGAACATTGTCTATACAAATCTTAAAACAAGATATTGAAAGGATGCCGACTAGGCTTTAGGGGTGAGGGATTAAAACAATGGTCCCCGCGTCTCCTCTTAAATTAGTTTTTCGTATGGTCCCCCCTCCAGGTTGTGAGCAGGCTCAACCCTGCAAAGCTTTAAGTAAGGTAGGGGTAGGGTAGCAATCCTCCTCCGTTCACCTCGGGTTGGGGCTAGTAACAGCCCAACAACAGAAATCCTCCAGATGAAGGGATGAAAGTGTGTCGATCTGAAAACCCTTACGAAGTACAAAATACATTTTCTGCAGAGGACACAGCGTTATCATGACATATCAAATATTAATATGACTTTGGGGCAGCTTGATGTTTTCTCGATGGATGTTTAGTGTTGAAAATATTTTCCCGGAGCTTGTGAAATCCTTCAGAATTGCCCCTGGTTTTGGAGGCTCGACCCTCACCTCTCCTGTTATACCCTTCCACAATCCCCCCAAGGGGATTCCTGTCCCACTGGAGGGACTCTCTGCCTCTCTTTGTACCTATGCACTTAGTGAAAAAGAGCACTATGTGTCATCTGAACCACAACAGTGTCCCTGTTGCTGCACTTTGAAAATGACACCCTTAATGGAGAAACCTATTGCCTGACTGATTGCGTTAGTGCGGATACCAGGATGTGACAAAAGGGCGGCCCTGAAAACTGTCCTTCTGTTTTGGTTTTTTATTTTTTTAAGCTCATATTGTTCCACTTTCTCTTCTTTCCTCTCTTTATAGACTTGACAAACCGCACACGAGCTTCCGTCCAGACATTCAAGCCAACACAGTGTCAAACCAAATCCTGAAAAGGCCGTCTGACTTCGCAAAGGATCTTCCCTTGAACTTTCAAATCCCGGTGTGGACTGAGGTGAATCCTGCAGGGGACGAAATGGAGTGAGATACAGAGAAGGGGGCTGGGGGGTGTATATATGTGCATTTATCACACATCGTCGTTCTCCGGAGAAAGGGAGGTACAGGAAATCCGTGAGGCAAATGGAGTTCCTCATCCTCTGGGACGATCTGTCGGAGAATATTTCCTTCAGATCTTCTGTATACATACAACATACACACAGGAGTGCTCTGAACTGGTTCTGAACCTGCCCTGTGTCTTTCCTCATTAAGACTATTGAGGGGATGTGTCTACTACTTGTGTTTGACAATACTTCCTAGGAAGGATGAGTAAATAAATAATGCAATATGCTAAGGAAATGACACATTTCTAGCAGTGACACTTTGAATGTCATATTGTGCTCATTAACCTATATCCCATTTACTCCAATGAATAAATAATTCAACAAGTGCCTTATTGTTCCATTGTTATGACAGCTTTAGATGTTTAGTCCTATTGCCAGAGATAAAAATATGGAGCAATACACTTTAAAAGGTAGCGTTTTTTTTCTTCTTTTATGCTGTTTTTGTGGTTGTCTGTGTGCATTACCACGAAGCTGGAAAACACCTTCCAGCCACACACACAAGTACAGTCTATTCCAGATGTATTGCTTAATCAGAATTGACTTCAGTGGATATTACAATTCCAAAATAGCTTTCCATCGGATAGAGCGCTTCATTCTGCCTTGTGCATAAGTCCAGATAGGCTGATCCGTATTCCACACAGTTGTATGTCCTCAGTGGCAGACAATAGTTTTCCATTAGAGGAAGTGATTCTCTCTGGAGCCGCGGGCCAAGCCTCAGACAATAACATAGCGACCTAAAGCTTGCATCTCAGGCTCCCTGAGTTAACTCTCATCACCTCCGGGAGCTGATTCCCCTTCTGAGGTGGCTTAACACGACAGGCTTATCTGAAGTAGGTTTGTCCAAGTTAATAAAGTAAGAGCAGCTTATTTGATTAAAGTGTATGCATACAAAGGAGGCTGTTGCGATCTGTCACTGGGAGAAAAGTCAATTTCAACACTGGAAGACGGATCGATGGGTCCTTGATGTCGGGTACAGGGGCAACCCCGGAGGTGTTTTAAAAGGGTTTCGGAGGATCTGGAGCAAAATTACAAAAAGCTTAAAGGCCCCAAAAAACCTATTTTCTTAATTAGCTTCTTACTATGAATGATGAAGCCTTACATGAAGACACAATGTTCTACCAATGTTTGAAATTTGTTTCAAATGATTGCTGTATTTGTCTAATGATTTTATGTGAGAACGGACCATTGGAAAAGCATGTTTTTGTGCACCACTCATATGGTTGTGGGGTTGTTTGCTAGTGTTGCCAACGTTGTCAATCAAATGTGTTCAGATCAGACCAACACCGTCCTGAAAGAGCAGAGTGTTAAGTGGGACACTACTAAAGGAACAGTTTGACATTTTGAGAATACGCTTAATTGCTTTCTTGCCAAGAGTTAGATAAGAAGATCAATACCACCCTCACCCTCGTACGGTAAATATATAGCTGGAGCCAGCAACCAGTTAGCTTCATATCAACACTGGAAATATGAGGAAACAGCTACCCTGCACTGTCCAGCGGTAACAAAATCCACCTACCAGCACCTCTAAAGATCACTAATTAGACTGCAGTATAGCATTTTTTCTTAGTGTAAAAACATGAATTTGTCAATTCACGGAGAAACTGTGCCGGTCTATTTCTTGCCGGGAACCAGTAACTTCCTGGAGTGTCCATTGTTGCTTGGGAACTGGTTGAATTTTAGTTTTCTTAGTAAGAATATTAAATGTAATGGTTAATTAGTGGGAGCCACCTACAGCCACATATAGGCTACAATTTCCACAGTTTTCCCCTCTCATCCTGTCATCCAGAAGGATGGCTTCGTGACTAGTGCGTAAAAAAAGGCCAGGTGCTCGTATTTACGCTACGCAACGCTTACATTGGCGTTGTGTTCCCAGTGTTGCAGGTGCTGGTAGGCAGATTTTGTTATATAGCTTATTACTTATTTAGTCATGAAAATAACAAATACTTTTGGAAATCAAGTTGTATATCTTGTATATTTGCATGTGATTATAGTACCCCTCAAATGTCCTGTTTAACTGTCATTATACATGCCCCATGTATAACTGAGTATTGATGAGCTATATCTGTCCTTTTTTTTGCTTTAGAATGTAGAATTGTTTTTAAAAACCAAAGGCTTTTTGATTCGGTGAAGTGCGCTTATCCACTTGTATTTCTTTTAATCATGTCCAGGATCTAAAGTGTCTGCCTCCTGCCTTTTGTTCTGTAATTAACTGGAGGACTCTTAATCTCACTGAGATTAAAACACGCTGATCAATGTTGAAGTGCCCCTCGGTGTCCTTTGGAAGTGAGCGCTAATGTGAACACAGGTCAGCGTGTGTCGTTTGCTAAATGGAAACTTGGGAAGGATTGATCATTACACAATAGTAATAATACAGAGAATGTACCGCCAGTATGTGACCAACGGAAATCTCTTCAATTTATTTTGGAAATTTAATTATTTCATGCTTGTATTTTTGCAACTAGCATTTTAGTCAAAGCTTAAAATAAGATGTGAAAAAACAAGTACATAAAAAGGGTTCCAGAGAACAGACATCAGGGCAAACAACACCCGAAAAATATCAGAGGCTTCAAGAACATGAAAAGAAGTCCCAGGTAAAGACCAAACAAGAAACGAAAAGGAAGCACAAGCACCAATACAGACAATCTTTGATTAAACATACAAATCCTTGGTAGGGAGAAGCAGACATTAAACAGGAACAAGAATGGATTTTTTTTTTTTTACATATTTGTGCCAACAGATTCTCACTTGCAACTCATCAAATAGGCCAGGTTGGTCCGGGCCTCTGGTTATCCCTATGGCATCGTTTTTAAATGTGCTGGGTAGTAACTAAGTTGTTCATTTTAGGAAGGTGGTTTAAGGTTTTGGTTTGGTGTTAAAATAAGTAGTTATGTAACTTATGTAACCTATGATTTGACGAGAGATACTGACATTATGTGAGGACCGTTACGTAAGGAACTTTAAACTGTGAGGCCTACAACTCTGACTTATAATTGACTTTTGGATTCATCCGGGAAACAACACTGACGTAGTCTATATCTTCGACCTTTTACTTCCGGGATTGCCCAGTTGCTGCTGAAAATTCTGCCGTATGTCCTCATTGGCCGGATTTCCGTTACCTAACGCTTCCTTTCTGTTGGCGTTCTAACCTCCGGTGGATTTCTGAGGACTATGGTTACCTGCTCCTCAGATCTCTGCAGGGTAAATCCAGACAGCTAGCCAGGCTATCCGTCCAATCAGAGTTCTCTGTTGCACGACTTAAAGTCCTCATATTATGCTTTTTGGCTTACTCGCTTTCCTCTATTGTGTTATGTTTTTTTGTGCACGTTATAGGTTTACAATGAAAAGCCAAAGTCCCCCCCAAAGGCACTTACCATCTCCAACAGAAAACACTGTTCACAAACTGCTCCAAACAGCTCTGCTGGAGTCCAGCCTTTACTATCGTGACAAACAAATGAATGCTTGCATAGCTGCTAGCGTAGCACGCCCTCATACTCTGCTTCTGACTGGCTAGTAGTCCTTACCTAGCTACTGCGCATGTGCGACTCCCAACAAAGATGGAACAGAAGTGAGATGCCTCACTCTGTAGCTAAAACAGAGAGCTCAACACACAGGGTGAAAAGAGGAGCCGCAGACCTTGTCGCTCCTTTACTTCCCCTTACGTGGACTTTGTCGATCTTCATACCGAGTCATTTCCCAGAGCCGTGGTTGAGCAGTTGCTCTGACAGCTGGGTGCTTTCCAAAAAGACCAGACCCCGAGGAATAGCGCTGGGCTTTGAAGCAAATTGAACACGGTGTGGAACTGCAACTCCCGGCCTGTCATGTGACGCCCTCTGGCCCAAAATGTCTTTTCCCATAGACTTACATGGTGAAATAGACGTCTGGAAATCAGCGGATACTTATTTTTTGATCCTCACAACCCCTGCAAAATGACTCGTTTCACTAGCAGAATTTGATCCATTCGGCCCGGTAACATTTGGAGAGCCGCACAATTCAATCCTCTAATCCCCATTTCAGTTAGTGGAGCTCCAAACCGGAAGTAGTTGGCTCGGCTCTGTGGGCCGTACTGCGTATACCCGTCAACCATATGCTGAATATAAATTGTGCATCATGTTTCTGTATCATTTTCTCTATCATGTGCTGGTATGTGTTAAACTAACTAATCAATAAGTACCTGTTTCGGTTGTAGATATCCTTACTCCTAATAAAGCTTTCCTCTTGTTGATGAAAAAATATTCTGTCAAATGTGTTGTGACTGTTCCTCACTGACTACAATGTGAAGCTCCTCTCCCTCCGATACCACACTTCAAACTCAGTATATGATCACTGCAGTGTGTCATGTTGGGAAACAAATCAGAAAGGCAATTTCACTGTCTCGTCTGTCGAGGATTGACACTCTGTAATGAGTCTAAAGTAAATATAGTTTTAATAACTCCGAGAGTGAAGCGCATGGTGAGTTTTGGCAGTTGGTATGTTTTTTTGTTTTTTTCTAACTTCAAAACCCCCCACCCCTGCAGGGATACTGTTTACCTTGATACACCCTTGAAGTAATAGTTACAGATCAAATAAAGTTGTGTTGCAAAGGCTGTCTCAGTCTCCAACCTCTAAATATTGTATGCTCCTCTCGGCTGCTGCCTCGGATACATCTCTGTCCTCATGTAAATGCTGCTGTTC
>NC_045746.1:21553898-21562067 GCF_008692095.1 Etheostoma spectabile | reverse complement strand
TGATAGGATTGAGCCACAAATCAGAACGGGCCAGTTGAGCGAGCGCTCTCAGCCTCACTGGATCAATTACACCTGACACAGGCCATTGCAGACAATGAATTTCTTATTCAATGTTTATTTATTCATCAGCGCAGAAAAAAAAAGGGGCTGATGCAAGAATCCTTTAAGGCAGTGTGTGCGTGTGTGTGTGTGTGTGTGTGTGTGTGTGTGTGTGTGTGTGTGTGTGTGTGTGTGTGTGTGTGTGTGTGTGTGTGTGTGTGTGTGTGTCGCAAACAAATGTCCTTCCTTTTTTTTTTTTTTTTTTCCCCAGGTGAAAATACTAACACACTACATTTTCCCAAGGAACACAGTGCAAGGCTGAGACTGCGGCATTTCTGTTGGCTTTTCCTGCGGTCAGCTCGGTTAATAAACAGATGCATTCAGGTAATATCCAGTCCCACCTCTGCTTTATTGTTGGCTTTTTCTTCCAGCTGCAGCAGCAGCGAGGGAGAGCCCTTGGTGTAAAATATTCTCTGTAAACCAACAACGCTAGCAGGGTCGGGAGATTAAAACAATTGTTTATGCTTTCAGTGCATGTGGGGGAGTGGAGGGGGGGATATAAGCAATATAGGCAGACAGAGTGCTCATTATAAAATAACGCAGAAATGATGCTATCATTTTGCAAGCTCTATATGAATAGACTTGTAGGGTGAGAGGATATTGCAAAAACATCATGATGAGGAAAGTTAAAAGCCCATCACCTTTACTGTTTTACCCTTTACACCTATTTCTACTCATTGAACATAGACCTGCTAAATGACATTTGTCCCTCCTGTTAAGCGGAGCGTGTTTGGCATTTAAATTGTCCTTATTTCAGCTGCTACATCTTAACCCTGCCCAGGAACATGGTAAATAATGGAGGGCAGAATCAATGTGCTGCCCTCTCATACTAAAAGGGAAAGTTGGATCACACTTCTGCTTTTATTGTAGTGTATTGACACAGGTGCAACAGCTTCACTGTAATGACTGTGGGTACACATATAATGTGTTAAATGGCTACTTACAATGTTAAAAAGTATATAGTGTGACCACAGTTACCACTGTCAACAGCAACGTCATACTGCGATCCTCAGTCATTCTGAAGGTCGCACTATTAGAGCGAGTAGTTCAATGCCAGCCAAGGAGTTGATTACTGGGATCTTGTCATCCAGTAATCGGTTGGTGGTTCCACCCCCAGCTCCTCCTGTCCACGTGTTCTAATGAACAGATTTGTATAATATCCTACGGCATATCAGCGACAGTAGAGTTCAATATTTTACCATCTTATTAACCTTTTGCTGTATTAACACCTCCCTTATGAGTGATGTAGCCTATTCCATCCTTTTATTACTGCGTGTTACTGCCTTGCATGGTTGAATGGTGCAAGAAGATGGCCCGGGTCTGTGTTGCTTGGCTGTGTTTTGATGCTTGCATGGCTTCTTAGACCGAATGGGGATACTGTTGATGTGTAACTAATGTACTAATGTCTTGCTGCTTCCTGTTGCTCTGGTCTAAAAACATCTGGCCAAAGGACTACAGTTGAAAATTAGCCGGCTTACTAACACTGGCACATTTACAGAAATGTTAATGTGTTGTCCTAATAAGAAAAAGCTTTCACAGTTACATTTAGCCGACAAAAGGTGACTGTGAGCCGGCTACAGAGCACCGTGAGGTCCTTGTTGTTTCAGCCATGGTTCCCCCCGCCCCAAAAAATATCATTAAAAACATGCTGTGTATTTCAAACAACATAATACTTAAATATCTGTGTGAGTAGTAAAAGAATCCAAAACCTCAAAAATGCTTTTTTTAGGTTTAGAAACCTATGTAGTCCCCCCTCCCTTGCCTCACAGTGGTTTGGTCCAATGCTGCTTGGAGAGACAGCAGGAGAGAATGAGAGGACACACTGGTAGTAACAGTAGTTGTGGAATGTAGTAAATAGGCTGTTCAAGGCTATTTTAGTCACATTAACATTGAGTTAAATAGTTCTTTTCTCCAGTAGAAATGACGCAGAGTAATTAATAAATCAGTCATGACATTAAAGTTTGCTATGTTAGTGTAATATTCTGTAATGTTAGATAGCTTGTTTAATAGCCTGTTGGATATAAATACACCCGCTATAACTAACGATGAGCCCAGCGTTATGTGTGTGAACTTATATTAGGATTAATATTGAATATCTCTAGTTGTGTTTTGCTCAATATGAGCCTATCTACCTATGAACCTAACTCGTATTTACAGCTGTCGTTTAAAGATTTGTGTTGTTGTTGCCCAGATATGACAAAAAAGAAAAGAACAACAGACATAAGATCCTTTTTCTGTACACCAAAACGCCAAGTAAGTACAATAAGTCCTTATATCAAGACAATTTGGTGACATCTTTATAAGAATGGGTGCTTATGGAAATCCTAACGTCACTATGTCACGGACATTATTTACTTATTTCACTAACGAGTAATCTAATAGATTACTCTTCCCATCTTAATAATGCCGTTAACATTACTGCCATAAAAGGCGGCGCGTTACTATTATTGAAGCTGTTTTTTTCATCAGACCAACTCGATCTCTGAGCTGAGAGGTAGACTTTTTTTACTGTTCTTCCATGGTCAGTGGAGATAAGAGGTTTCTGCCCAACAGCGACAGACACACACGCAAACACACACACACCAATAGTGTGTGGCACTATCTTTGTGGGAACCCGTCATTAACATAATGCATTCACTAGCCCCTTACCCTAACTTTAACCATCACAACTAAATGCCTAACCCTAACCCGTCCCCTTGTGCCCGTGACCCTCGCAGTGCACTGGATGGGCGCTACGTTTCTACCCTAACCTAATTCTAACCCTAATCCTAAAACCAATAGCTTTTGTCAATGAGATCTAAGTACAGTGGAACAGTAGATGTCTGTGTTTACTACTAACTGATCCAAACAGATATTAGAATAAAATAGAAGTGGCTATATGTAACAGAAGGACATCTGTGTATTTGTAGTAAGAACTTCATTAATTACTTTAAAACATTAAAACATTAAAAGTTCCTAGCTTAAGAATAAATATTAAGCTTAAGTAACTGTTTTATAAGTCATTATTAAAACCATTAGTTACAAGTCATAGGGCCATCATGAAGGCTGCAGTACTATAAAGTGGTTGTGTACCAGTAGAACCCGTCTGATGGTTTGATGTGCACCCAGGGTTTTGGGGGCCAATCCCCAGGGCCACCGGGTGAACATGACTCAGCTTTAGCGTTACATCAGTGTTGGATGAGCTGATGAAAGAGTCAGCGCTCCTTTCTCTTCACGTCCCTAGAATACAGATCCAGAGATGGACCTTCTGACCTGTGGGATTGTCCATCTGTGTGTCTTTTCATTCTCACAGTGCAGTGGAGGATTGCGTCCTGTGTTTCAGACTGGCCTCTCCATTCTTCCATCCATTTTTATTTTAACTGTTGTTCTCTTGACTACGTGAGGTCAGGCTGATCGTGACGATCGACCACCGGAGGCCCTTCTAGGTTATCTTTTGCATCCCCAGATGCACATTGAGCCAGGTTGACTACTACAGTCTATGTTGACGTTTCATTGACACGATTCCACCGGATGTCCCTCATTTTCTGCCCGATGTCCCTCACCTTTCCATTTCTTTGTGTTCGCAGTCTGAACGCCGGTCGATTCATCCTTCGAACTAAAACCGACAATCCACTTATATTTATCTTTTTGTTTTGTAAAATTCTCATCCAAACTCAACAGCCATTTTAATTCCAGCGCTTGCCTCCCTAAGTGCACGTGTTCCACCAAAGCAAGTTCCTTCCCAGGATTATTTGGCAAAGTATCTGCTCCGTCTGGCCCTTAGCGCCGCCCAAGGTGCCTTTGATTGGCTGCCAAATGCCAATAAACCAAACATTTTTCTTCTATCCAGGAACGTTGTGTGGAATAGACATACCTTGGCAATGCAAGACTAGGTCGAATGTAATAAATATATTTACAACAGTACAGTTAAGTAAAATGTTCTTAAAGGCAGGGCTGGCAGGGTTGGTAATGGTGAAAACGTGACGGGGGCTCCGTCAAACCCTTCCCCCTGCCCTCAGTGCTACGTCTAACCCCTGCCATGTATGTATTCAGATTCTTTACCTCACTGAGGGATGCATTTTATGGAGCGCATATATTTAGTCTGTGTTTTAATTAAATATGAACCATTAAAACGGCAAAGCAGTCTTTTTATTATCTGTCAATTAAACAAAAAATCATTTGACTTGAGATGATCACACTACCGCTGCTTTATGTTTCCTTTACCTTCACAATCAGAAAATCACCGCAGACGGAGAAATCTCATGTGACTGCTCATCCAGAGGTATCATTGCATGTTATGGTGGGTCATATTTAGGGCAAATCCAATGAGGTAATTTGGTTTCAGATTTAATGAAATGGCTCCATTTAATGTGAGAGCCGTCTAAATGGTCAGGGTGGCTGCCGTCTGTGGGAGTGCTGAGAGAACATAAATCAGCTCTAAGGAAGTTTCCCCTCCTCGCTTCTGGAAACAAGAGGCACTTTCTGATGTGAATTTGTCACATAGATGTGTGCACACCACATCCCAAGGGGGAATGCTAGCGAGCCTCCCCCCTAATCACAGCCCGACACTGTTCTACAGCCGGCCCCATTTAATAAATCACTTGGGGAAAAATATAACATCTCTGGGGTACCTTAGACAAGAAATCCTCCCCTGGAGTCCCAGCGGGTTCACGTTTGTCCAAGAGCTGGTGAAATTAGCATTTTTGTGTCTTTATCCAAGCAATACTTTACAGGGAACAAAAAACTGGGCTCCCACAAAATGACTTCCCTTAACGATACTCGGGTTTGCTCTGCTTTTGCTGTTTCTTTGTGAAAGGAAAGCTCTATCCTATCTTCACTTTCACTCCCCCCCCCCAAGCCATTTTTTGGACACCGTGGCAGCCTGCACATGCATGCTCTGTAGTAAAGACATCTTTAACTTTTCCTAGGAATATTCCCTGCTATTCACACTGCCTAACAGCACACAAAACAACTGGAGTCTTCAAATGCAATCGGTGCAGGTGGCCCATCACTGTGAATGAGAAGCATGAGTACCAGGGTCTACAGTTTTATACTTTCAAATAAGCCCATGTCCCAATTCAAGGACACCACATGCTTCCTGCTTCTCTGATTTTTGTTTTTTCTTCTCCAACATAACCCTTTCATACAATATCAAACATTGTCTGTGGTTATTTTAGCACCCGCCTCCTGTCAATCATCATCCAGTCCAATCAATAGACAAAAGGCCCCCCCTCAAATGGAAATGTAACATAGACTCTAAATGTACTATACGTAGCAGTCACCCATTGGTTTGTGGTCTGCCATTTTGAGGCCTCGAGTGTCGCCATCTTGGCTTTTTTTTTAACTGGATGTGATGATTTTTGACGAGGGCTGAGCTGGGTATGATGACGTGGCCAAGTCAGTGCTGTTGATGGTTGCAATGGTGCTGCGCTAAGCTAAACGCTAAAGGGGGAAAGTTGCAGATTTTCAAACCTTCTAAAATGCAGACCTGCCGCCTTTCACCTGCATGTACGGCCGTACAGAACATCGGCCAACTTTCCCTTAAGTTACCAGTGGTAGCTAGCGGTAGCTAGCAGTAGCTTCAATGGCAGAACACTGACTAAGACCTTTTTTGGCGACCAAAAGGTTCCAATCAACTCTGATGAAATGAAAACACACAGGTAGCGGGTCAAAGATTAGGATGAAACGTTCACAGCTATTTTAACGTACACAGGACCATGGTTAGCATTGCTAAGCCTCTGTCACGATTGACAGCTTCCCCTGCTTTATTGTCTCTTTTAAAAGAAATGGGACCATGCTTACAAAATGAACCTCGTGCTGTACTGAAGAAGACTTGAAACTAGCCATTGAGACCATAAACTCATTATGGGAATGTTTCCTGAGGTAATAAACCAAGTTAGAAGTAGGGTAATTTCCTGTAGAATTTTTTAGAGACTTATTTATTTTTGCAGCCCGTGGAGTCGCCCCCTGCTGGAAATGAAATAGAATACAGGTTTAAGGCACTTTTGCATGGGCTTCACTCAAACTCATGTTTGAATAAAAGTCATGACAGCAATCCCTGTAAGAGTTCCAACAGGTCAGAACTAAATGCCGTCAGATAAAGGTTAAAACACAAACACACACACACACACACACACACACACACACACACACACAGACAGATCATCTTTGTGGGAACCTGTCAGTGACATAATGCATTCTCCTAGCCCCTTATCCTAACCTTTACCATCACAACTAAATGCCTAACCCTCACCCTAACCAGAACCTAATTCTAACCCTAATCCTAAAACCAAGTCCTAACCCTCAAACAGCCCTTTAAAGGTGTGGGGTCCAGCATTTTGGCCCCACAAAGCTGTCGGGACCCTACAAACTGAGCTCCCGGTGTTTGGACCCCACGGCTATAGTTAATCAAGAACACACACACACACACCTTCTCACCTTGTTAGAGTACTGCAATACATGTATCACTAATATGTATTAGTATGATATATGTAATATCATCAATGACACAAAGAAAAGATGATCAGTTTAACAAACCCTGAATCATTGTGAATGAGCCTTTATAAGTTGTTTAGGAAGATCTTCTCATTTCACATCCATCCTTTTGTTGTAGTTGTGGGGTAAAAAAGGTAAAATAAATCATAATAATTATCACAATAGATGTGATTTTTTTTTCCAGTGTCGCCCTATGTGAAATTGACACCCCTGTATTAGAAAGACAAGAAATAAGGTAAAGAGAGGTGCGCAAAGATCCTCAGGTACTAGACAGGGACGCCCTTTATTCACTTCAACACCACTCATATCTGTATGTTACATATGAAGCTACAGCCAGCATGGTTAGCTTAGCATACAGCAAGAGGAAATGGGGAAACGGCTAGCCTGGCTCTGTCCAAAGGTAACAAAATCCAGCCGCCAGCACCTCTAAAACTCTGTAATTAACATGTTACATCGTCTTTAATGTGTTATCATTGTATGCTCACAGACAGACAGGCTGAATGTTCTGTTGCATAAATGAGATTGGTGAGAAAACGTGTCAGGGGAATCACGTGTGAGAAGAGGGGGAAAGTGTCCCTCGCACTCACGCAGATTTTTAATGAAGGTATCAACAGCAAAGTGCGTTTGAAAATCCATGAACTCTGCCAATCGTTAGTGTTGGAACACAGTACCGAGCTGGAGGTATCGGAGCTGGAACCAGGGTCTCTGGTGCTTTACCTCATGAGGGCTAGCTTCTACCCGAGGGAAATAAAGTCACTTTGTAAAGTCACATAAGCCTTCAAAGCTGTCAAATCTGCCAAATGAAATGGATTAAGAAAGAGATTTTAGAAAATAATGAGCCTCAAATTAAAATCATCTTCATTCCTAATTGGTGTTTAGACTATGTATATCGTGGCTGTCGAGTGAAAACCTTGTATGTCCAAAACCGTTACTTTTCAGGAAATGTAGAAAAGGCTGATTTGAAAACCATTTATTGCCACCCAGTTTCATGGCAGTTCATATATATATTATATATAGTGAGGGAAAAAAGTATTTGATCCCCTGCTGATTTTGTACATTTGCCCACTGACAAAGATATGACCAGTCTATAATTTTAATGTTAGATTTATTTGAACAGTGAGAGACAGAATATAAAGAAAATCAAGAAAAACTCATGCCAAAAATGTTATAAATTGATTTACATTTCAGTGAGGGAAATAAGTATTTGACCTCCCTCTCAATCAGAAAGATTTCTAGCTCCCAGGTGTCTTTTATACAGGTAACGAGCTGAGATGAGGAGCACACTCTTAAAGGGAGGACTCATTTCAGCCGGTTACCTGTATAAAAGACACCTGTCCACAGAAGCATTCAATCAATCAATCAATCCAATCAATCAATCATATTCCAAACTCTCCACCATGGCCAAGACCAAAGATCTTTCCAAGGATGTCAGGGACAAGCTTTTCTTGATGTTGTTCTGTCTCTCACTGTTCAAATAAATCTAACATTAAAATTATAGACTGAACATTTCTTTCAGTGGGCAGACGTACAAAATCAGCAGGGGATCAAATACTTTTTTCCCCTCACTCTATATATATATATATATATATATATATA
>NC_045746.1:21550884-21553888 GCF_008692095.1 Etheostoma spectabile | reverse complement strand
CACACACACACACACGTATATATACAGTGAGTATAGAAAAGAATCATCCCCTTCTATAATAATCACATTGTGTTGCTTTGCAGCCTGAAATGAAGACAGATTTTTGTCTCATTCAGCTGTATTTACTCAGTGCAACTTATAACAACCAAGAGAAAGATAAAACACCAACATGTCAGAAAAAAATAAAAAAACATGATCACTGAGTTGGAATAAGGATCACCCCCTTCTTTCAGTATTTTGTTGAACCACCTTTTGCTTTAATTCCAGCCTTTAGTCTGTTGGGATATGTCTCTACTATGTCTCTGTTGGGATATGTCTCTACTATGTCTCTGTTGGGATATGTCTCTACTATGTCTCTGTTGGGATATGTCTCTACTAACTTCTAGACGTTGCAGTATTTGACCACTCTTCTTTGCAGAACTGCTCACCTTCAGTTAGATTTGATTGACTGTTTGTGGACTGCTGTCTTTAAGTGATTCCACAGATATCCAACGGGGTTTAAGCCTGGGCTCGGACTAGGCCATGCACGGACATCCACCCTTTTTCTCCTCCAACCACTGTGTGGTCACTTTTGCTGTGTGCTTTGGGTCATTGTCATGTTGGAAGGTAAATCTTCTTCCCATTGACAACTATCTGGCAGAAAGCAGCAGATTTTCCTCAAGAATTTGACAGTTTTTCACCCCATCCTTTTTTCCTTCTATCCTGACAAGTCCCTGCTGCAGAGAAACAACCCCATAACATGATCCTACCACCTCCATGCTTTACTGTAGGAATGGTATTATTTGGATGGTGAGCTGTATTTGGATTTTTGCCAGACATATCGTTTGACTTTAAGGCCAAACAATTCAATTCACCATAAGCCCTTTTTCCCCGTGGCCTTGGAATCTTCAAGGTGCGTTTTGGCAAAGCTCAGTCGTGACTGCATGGGGCCTTTCTTGAGGAGTGGCTTTTTTCTTGCAACAATACCTAGCCATTTGTGGAGAAATTGTGACATTGTTGTCACACGCGCACAATGTTTTGTGTTCTTTGTCATGAATTCCTGCAACTGCTTCAGAGTTGCTGTAGGCCTCTTGGTAGCCTCTCGGACCAGTTTCCTCCCGGCTCTTTCATCCAGTTTGGAGCGACGTCCTGACCCAGGGAGGGTCTGTGTTGTACCAAAAACCTTCCACTTCTTAATAACAGACTTCACTGTGCTTCTGGGCACGTATAAAGCCTTTGAAAACTTTTTGTTTCCATCTCCTGACTTGTGCCTGTCTACAACTTTCTCCTAGAGATCTTTTGACATTGCCTTGCCACCCATAGCTGATTGTTTTCTTCAGGTGCACGACCAATGACTGAACTGCTTCAGGAAACGCTTGTTTCATACTGAGCCGATCCAAATGACCACAGCTGATCACAGATGAAAGTCAATTGGCTTTGTGTGCTATTGAGAAGGTGATTAACTACACCTGGTTGGGTTTACACGTCATTTTTAAGAGAGGGGGATGATTCCTTTTCCAAATCAGTGATTCTGTTTTTTAATTTATTTATTTTATGGTTGGTGTTATATCTTTCACTTTGTGAATGTTATAAGTTGTAAATACAGCTGAATAAAAACAAAAATAGTTTTTGTCCGTTTTCATTTTGCTGATGCAATAGCAAGTAGCTAATAGTAGCTAGGTGTTCTGATGTCTGATATTAAATGGGAAGGCTATCATTTAGAAACAGTGAAACATTCCCTTCACCACTCAAACAGAGATGCTCTGTTAGCATGTGCCTCGCAGCTTCCATTCATCAGTCTTTCCGTCCGTGTTTTGCCAAGCTGAGGAGGATCTAATGCGTCTTGTGACCCGCTCCAAACATAAAAAAACTTTCAGAAAATGCAATTATTTTAATGCCAGCGAAACAATTGACTTCTCTCAAACGTAATTAAATATGACAAAAAGAGCAAAATGAAGAAATGAACAAAGCGCTGGAATGATTGGCAAGGGTTGATCCCGCCGAGAGCCCCTCCAGCGGGGTTCGCTACAGGGCTGAATAGCTTCAGCTGGTCTGGTGGAATTTGATACGGCTACCATGACCAGACTCTTAATCCTTAATGAAAGCTTTGTCTTTGTCACATGCACATCCTGATGGATGGAAGTAGGCTTCACAGTGAATCCCCAGAAAAGAAGCACATATAAAAGGAACACTGAGTGGTTGGTTTGGAGGTCTGTCAGCAGGAGGAACCAGGTGTGTGGCAGAGACCTCACCTCCAGCCGACCTCACCAGTCCCATTCTTAAAAGTGGAGGGGCGTTGTGGTACGAGCAGGGGAGCCACAGGAACGTCTGGTGAAGAGAGAACAAGTTCAAGTAAAGCTTAGCGTCATAGGCACCTTAGTACAGAGTACCTCAGCAATGAAATGCCACATGCCTTTTGCACTCTCTCAGCTCCAGTCAATAGCAGACGTAGGCTAAATCCCATTTCTCTGTCTTACCCCTACCCCTTGGCCCTTACCCCTACACCTTGGCCCTTACCCGTACACCTTGGCCCTTGAAACCAAGGGGTAAGGGGTAGGGTTAGAAAACATACCCCTATGAAATGGGACACCACTTGGTTACATCACCATACAGTATTGATCACAAACTTCCAAGATGCCGTCTCTGTCTGTTGATTGCGTGGGTTTGGACAGTGTCATATGTATTTATATATTCTATAGTTATTTTATGGTCACTTTGGTGGTGCAGAGGCAGATGTTTTTATCTGTGTAGTACTTAGGTCTGTTTGCAATATGTATACACATGTATCATGTGTACATACATGTACACCCTGTCTACATGGTGTGTTGTATGACTGTTTTAGTTATCACCGTTTTGAATGTGATTAATGTTCAGAAAAACATTTTGTTAACAAACATCTGTCTTTATTGCCCAACAAATTAAACATAATAGGCAAAAACATTACATAAAGTGATGTTACAGAACCATTGTCAACTATTAGAACCATAACTAATATGTCACACACATAAAAAGGCACTCATATGTG
>NC_045746.1:21550699-21550874 GCF_008692095.1 Etheostoma spectabile | reverse complement strand
AAAATACACACAAGACCACAAACAAACAAATGAACTACTGCTGTTCTGATATTCCAGACCAGTCTGAAGCCTGTTGGTCAGTAACCCCCCCCTCACATATCATCAGTGTCCCATTTAAAAACCAACAACAATATACAAGTGCATGAACAGGAATTAATTACAAATGATTACAATA
>NC_045746.1:21550176-21550675 GCF_008692095.1 Etheostoma spectabile | reverse complement strand
TGGGTACAACATGAACATATGAATTAGGAAACCTCTGCTCGTTTTCAGCCCCAAAGTGCACCAGCTGCTGTCTCCTCCTGTGTGATACAGGGCGGTGTATGTAAAGCATGTAGCAATGTATCATAGGCCGTTAAATATTGGAAGATTAGAGCGGAGTAATTATATTAATTTAATGTATTTTATATTTGAGTTTATTTACAAAAATTGTATTTACAATGTTTAGTAGTTAATCATTTACATATTTATGTTACACAATTATTAGTTATATTAACATGTTTAATTATATAACAGTCAGAATAATCGGTTGAATCTGCTCCTTTGATTTCCTCACATTTACTTCAGTTTGAGGTCTTGTTCTGATTGGTTAGTTGGAGTCATGTGGAAGACGGGAGAAGGAGGAAGTGAACTGTTGTGATGGGTGTTCAGTAAAAGTACGCTACCGAGAAAGTTATCCGTCTCCATCTCGCTGTTTATTCCCATAAAGAGTGATCCACCACCA
>NC_045746.1:21549969-21550152 GCF_008692095.1 Etheostoma spectabile | reverse complement strand
TGGTGGCAGCGTGGTGCTATTTTGGTGGTCTTTGCGCATTTGGTGAGTTTTACACCTATGAACTGTGGATGTTGTCACTTTTTGTGCCATCTGGATTTTACACTTCGGGAGCAGCGAATTAGCTGAAAAATAGTCTGGAGATATTAAGGGATTTTTTTTTCTCTACTTTGCGTGCTTTTTGTG
>NC_045746.1:21548603-21549959 GCF_008692095.1 Etheostoma spectabile | reverse complement strand
TGGACATTTTGTCGACATGTCGGCTGATGAAAGTGACGCTGTGCTGCTGTCTCCTCCCTCGAAACAGCGGCAAAATGCCGCAGGGGCTGGTGTTGCTTCTCTAGCCACACATGCTGTCTCCAGTGCCCTGAGACACCTTGATCTTCCACATGCTTTAAAGGAGATGGGACTGAATCATTCACAAGTTTGTCTCGACGATTTGAATGGCAGTGCAGGCATGAGTCTCACGGATGCAGATCTACCCCGTGATGGCCTCCGTCTCCTTCTCGCGGCCATGGCGTGCTGCGTTTCTGTTATTGGGACACCTTCCTTCGCGATTCGAGGGACTTGATCGGTTGAAGGAGAAATCAAGGACGTGTGTTGGACCATATACTCCCGCCTTCTTTCCAGACACATGTGAATGCCGACTCGTAACCAGGTGAAAGTTGGGATGTGTACAGTGCAGACATCACTCGTCTTGTACAGAAGCCTTCCCGACTATGACAGCAATGCACTGAAGGGTGAGAAATTTCGCCGCTTTGTTGCGGCTGGACCCAAATCTTAAGCAAAGTCCATGAGAGGGTGCTGAGGATCTGAGGGAGACCGTTGCAAGCCGATGTGTGAGAGAGCACGGTGGCAGCCTCTCCAACACACAATGTAGGTCTCACACACTCAATCTTTGGAAGCAGGTAGCTATGGTTGTGTATAAACCATACTGATGATAAGCTTCTGGATGACAGTTGAGCTGCTGACTCTACTGTCAATAGCTTACGACGTGAAGTGCCCCTGTTAGTGAAAAAACACAGTTACCTGGTCAGCGTGTGGACTCCAAACTGAAAGGTTTTCCCCAAACAAGTTCAATATACAGTGACGCAGTGTCTCTCCACATCTACCATGAAACCCACCGCACGCGGGGAGAATAACTACTACCTGAGCAAGCTCATGGGCGTGCCCGCTATGAACGTTGTCCTTCCCCTGTTGCTCGAGGGACCGTCAGTGGCATGATGATGGCAGCATGCCGTGACGGCATCGCTCTCCCTCACGTCAGTACAGCAGCATCCAGGTATGGTCGCCATGACAACGATGACACAAAAGATTCAGCCGCAGCCCAAGTCCTGCTCGCAGAGAAACAGGGGAGCAAGTACCACCACTACGGGGACAGTGTTCTTCCAGGCTCCGAAAAGAATCACACTCTGTCTCCAAACCGGCAGGGAAAAGTCCATAGGCTGTGAGGGGCAAACATCAGCTACTGTCTCACAGTCCCTTAAGGATTTCCCCAAATTCATGCCTGACAAGAATGACTCACAACCTGATGATTTTGTTTCTTCCACAATCTTGGCTATTATTGAGGGCATTGAAGTGTGCACTTTAATTGAC
>NC_045746.1:21548225-21548318 GCF_008692095.1 Etheostoma spectabile | reverse complement strand
CTGCAACTTTGGGACATGAAAATTCCTCTCCTGCCCAAAGGACATGAAGTGGCTGCCTTCTGTATCTGTGCTAGCGCCCACTAAGATTCCAGC
>NC_045746.1:21548044-21548215 GCF_008692095.1 Etheostoma spectabile | reverse complement strand
ACCCTCATTACAGCCTGTGTGTCAGCAGTCACACCTGCTTCTCCCATGCCAACTGACTACTATGGTGTTCTCATGCCCAACACATTGTGTGACATCATCGTGGCACATTCTCTGTGAGGTTCAAAATGGCACGACTGTTGTTCGACTCTTAAATCCCTCCAGAGATGACAT
>NC_045746.1:21547350-21547618 GCF_008692095.1 Etheostoma spectabile | reverse complement strand
TTGAAGAAAGCTACAGTCCCTGGGCTGCGCCAGTTGTTTTGGTGCGCAAGAAAAATGGGACATGGCGTTTCTGCCTGGACCACAGAAAACTCAATGCAGTGACAGTCAAGGATTCCCACCCACTTCCAAGAGTTGACGACGCACTGGATGCTTTGTCGGGCTCTGCCTGGTTCTCCACAATGGACCTGCAACATGGCTATTGGCAAGTTTAGCTGGATGAGGAAGATCGTGAAAAGACAGCATTCACAACAGGTAGTGGCCTGTACCA
>NC_045746.1:21547126-21547249 GCF_008692095.1 Etheostoma spectabile | reverse complement strand
ATTTGGATGATGTCCTCATCTACAGCCGCTCTTTCGGTGAACATCTCCAGCACCTGGAAGAAATCCTCTCCAGATTCCAGTTGAGCGGCCTGAAGCTGAATCCCTCCAAATGCTGTTTTGCCA
>NC_045746.1:21546906-21547041 GCF_008692095.1 Etheostoma spectabile | reverse complement strand
GCCTGTTCCACGGTCAGCTACAGAAGTAAGAGCATTTCTTGGACTTTGTTCATATTACTGCAAGTTCATCAGGAGCATTGCACATCACAGTGTCCCCCTACACGCACTCACAGAGAAGAATGCACCTTTTCAATG
>NC_045746.1:21546659-21546752 GCF_008692095.1 Etheostoma spectabile | reverse complement strand
AAGAAAAAGTGATTGCTTATGCCAGTCATGTCCTTACAAAAGCAGAAAGAAAATGGTCAACGTACGATAGAGAACTTTGGGCCATTGTCTGGG
>NC_045746.1:21546524-21546649 GCF_008692095.1 Etheostoma spectabile | reverse complement strand
TTTCCGCCACTACCTTTACAAACAAAATCGTGTTGTTGTCACTGACCACAAACCTCTCCTGGGTCTTAGGAAAATACCAATTGATAATGACCGAACTGGTCGTCGTGCACGCTGGGCTCTTGAAC
>NC_045746.1:21546422-21546514 GCF_008692095.1 Etheostoma spectabile | reverse complement strand
TGAATGGACTGTAATTCACAAGGATGGCCACAGTCACCTCAATGCAGATGCAATGTCCCATCGCCCTGCTGACACCAGACCAACAGAGCAGA
>NC_045746.1:21546268-21546412 GCF_008692095.1 Etheostoma spectabile | reverse complement strand
CTGTGCTCCTGGTGATACAAGCCCTGACAAGGTACATTCCAGTCAAAGCCCTATAAGTCTGTCTAGTCCTGTCAGTTCTGTACATTACAGTCTCTGCAGTACTGATACTGAGACTGTTTGCTGTAACCTGACTGGACCTCAGCC
>NC_045746.1:21546074-21546193 GCF_008692095.1 Etheostoma spectabile | reverse complement strand
CAAAAAGGAACAACAGCAAGACTCCATACTGTCAGAGGTCATTAGCTGGAAAGTTAAATGACAGAAAGCACCACACTGGCGCATGAAAAAACGCACACTTGCTGAGAAGGCACTTTGGC
>NC_045746.1:21545496-21545636 GCF_008692095.1 Etheostoma spectabile | reverse complement strand
ATTTCTCCAAATATGTCAACCTCTATGCCATTCCAGATCAGCGCTCCATAACAGTTGCAAAATGTCTGTTTGAACACTTCATCTGTGAACATGGTATCCCGGGAATGCTTCACACTGATCAGGGACGTCAGTTTGAGTCT
>NC_045746.1:21545388-21545486 GCF_008692095.1 Etheostoma spectabile | reverse complement strand
AACATCTGTGTGAACTGCTGGGCGTGCAGAAAACATGTACCAGCCCATATCATCCTCAGAGTGATGGCATGATTGAGAGGTTCAACAGGACACTTATT
>NC_045746.1:21530589-21545377 GCF_008692095.1 Etheostoma spectabile | reverse complement strand
CAAGACACTTCTTCAACATCCTGGTGACTGGGATGACTGCCTCAACCAAGTTGCTTTGACTTACAATACCAACCCCCACTCTACAGCAGGTTTCACACCATTCTTCCTCACACATGGTCATGAAGCCAGGATGCCTGCCAACATTGTACCTTAGGTGAAGGGCTCCTAACCAATTTTAGAAATATTGTGAACAACATTTGAGAAATAAGCCTATTTGTGTACACATGAAAAGTCTTAGATCTTTGACTTAATGAGAAAGGGGGACCAACAAAGTAACAAAGTTACGTGGGCTGTTAGTTGTGGGTCTTTTCTCAGGGATCAGGGATGGAGACGAGTGAGGAGAACTTTTTTTCTTAAAATCTATTTGTGTTGACAAAATTACACCAAAATAGGTTCAGTGAACTGTAGAGAAGCATTCAATCTTCCGCAGAGGATGTAAAAAGAAAACGTCTAGTGAACAGTGCTAAGAAAATATTCGTATCGTCTATAAGTCAACATCTAGAAGATTGATTTCAGTGGTCTTTTAAAAGCACAGTCAAGCTAAGGAAAAAGGAATTAATTAAACACTACAGATCTAAAAAAAAATAAAATCACAGAAAGAGTCTATTGATGTACACTGTGAAGAAATCAGATCTGTGGACAGCAGTGAGGAGTTAACCAATGTTTCATTGGCCCCGGAAGCTCCAGACAGAAGAAGAACCGATTTATGTTTCACCTTAATTAATCTAAAGAGCTTGGTACAACCCTTTCTTCTCTTGAGTGTAGAGTGGAGTTGCAAAAAGGATACGTTTGCAGCTTTTGCTTCTTTGTCACTTTACAGCGACCAATTACTGAGGTTTGGTAGGCATGTCATCTGATTCAGAGAGAGAAGTGCTAAGTCTGTACCGCACACAACTCCACTACATTATTAGGCATGGGATTTTTTCTTTTGCTGTCAGAGCTACTATGCAAATGTGACTGCAATGTACAACTGTCATGGAGAAAGTGGGAGAGTCTAGGCATTTAGTCATCCCCGCCGGATGAACCACCTGAAAGAACACTAATTATGTTAAAAAAGATTCAAGAGTGATTTCCATCCAGCTCTCCTCCACCAAATCAGTTCATAATAGCGTTTTCGTCCTCCGGGATGATAAGTCTCCTCTCAGATGTCTGCTGCTCTGTCATTAAGCCCCTAGCAGGAGTTGAAGCGGATTTGTCGTAGGTGTTTTGTAAATTCTGCTTCAACTGTTTACATACCATGTAATAAGACTGAAAAAAGAAAGGGGTATGATATGAGAAAGTTGAGAGTAACACTTAAGTTCTCCTGTGTGCTGACTGTGTCAGACCTTATTTGAATACAGAGTTTTTGCCAAATGGGTTGCACTGGAATTGGTCATGGATTTAATGTCTTCAGCTTTTTAGGGCTAGTTATTCAGCCCAGCATCCTCGCCGGAATCACGACATATTGGGCATTATGCCTCTGAGTTACATTCAAAGCCAGCATCCAGGAAGTAGAATCCCCATATACGTGAGGAGGAAGTGAGGATGGGAGCAGGGAGGTGGACTGGAGTGTAGCAATCTGATTTTTAGTTTTTTTTAGATGTTTTTTTTGAGGCTTTATGGCTTGAATGATTGGTAGCTTGAGACAGGAAAAGAGAGAGAGAGGGTCTGCGCGGGAGCAGCAAAAGGCAGCGTTGGGATCAGAACCCTGTCCGCCGCCAGAGGACTCAGCCTACAGCACATAACATCTGACTTTTAAACAGAAGATCAGAGTTGTGTGCCGTCACATACGCCGCCATTAATCTTGGTTTTTTTTTATTCTCTTAAAGTGCTGTAGAGTTAGGATTGTGAAGATCCAGGTTTAGCCAAAGATTGAACTTCGACAACTTCTAAGTTCCTCACCCCCCTTTCTGCTAAAAGCCCAAGCGGCGCGAAGCCCCTCCCCCCTCGAGGGAGAACAGGCTCGTTGGAGATGACCGGTCTGCGCAGAATCATCACCGGCGATCCGCCCCCGTTGCATGGCGGGTAGATTTGTGTCCGACTTGATGATGTATCACACAGGGCAATGGAATCTCAGAGCACAGGCGGCGCGGTTCTGAGACGCAGGCGGCGCAGTTCCTTTTCACCAACTGCAAGACCCGGCGGACCGGGACGGACCAGAGCATGCTGGAAACACCGGCTTCTCAGCTGATTTACACCTGATTGGTGTCACATTGACTCAACATGATGTTTTATATAAACTTATTGTTTTTGAATCGGAGGGATTTTAATTTCTATTTGTCTGTCTAAAGATTTTCGTCAGAACACATGTTGGTGGCTGACAGTTACGTTTGATGTCAAAGAGACTAAATCCGCTCAGATCACGGATCCTCTACAGTCTGTTGTTAATTAAAATCACAACATATTGCATGTAGGACATTTTGAGAGCTACTCTGTCATAATTAAAACAATAAGACAATGTACCAGCGCTAAATGTGGGTCTGATTATAATTGTTAAAAGGAATTGCACCAAAGTGTTTTTGTCATCTTCCTGTTCAGTCTGAAGCCGCCTGCTCTCGTCCATTTAGAGGCGAGCGCAGTTCACTCGACGCAGCCTCATGAATGCGTGTGCCTGAGTATGATTGAATTAAGTTAGACCCCCCAAACCCCTCCCCCCAGGTCGTGATGGGTGCATCTGAAGTCATATTACAAGTCAATTAAGGCTGAGTATGGAGCCAGAGGAGCCAGATTACTTTTTTTGAATTACCTGCTATGTAGTTCTACTCGAACGACAGGGTCAGTTTCAGCAAATACGACAGAAAGTTGGTTTTATAAGTCTTACTACTGCAATTTTAACTGTAACCACAATCTTCCCTATCCAAATATTTTAGTTGTTATGTCGAGGATGTTTAGGCATGTGTGAAACATCTTTAAAACCCAATCGTCATCGTGAACTTTACTGAATCATCATAGTCACAGATGATCTCGTATGTTCCGTTCAGCAGTGTAGCTTCACTTATTGGCGACTGAGAGCACTGTTGTCGGTTCAGTGGCTGCACAGAATCTGATATATCCAGCACATCCTCATAGCTTAACGACATTTATGTACGTGACACATGGACTCATACGTCGTGGACTAAAGCTCCATTAATTTCAAATGACAGTTGACTTTTGGTTCCACAAGGGACACAGTCCTGGTCTCATGAGTGAAAGTCCTGTGTAAGTTTGACCCCATCCACCACGTCATCTCTATGTAGAACTTTGCACTCTCATACTTTAACTCACCTCCGTGTTTGCTCTGTGTTATTTACTTCAGCCATGGTCACTGCCTAACAAAAAACAAAATTGGGTCATTATGAGCTACCTTAACTCAATAAATTAGAATAGTTAAGGCTGGAATAATATAGTTTTGAAATGAACGGATGTAGTAGCTTGAACCAACAACAACTGAACTGAAGTCAGTCAGTATCGCCCTGATCTTTGACTGTAGTAACAACCGCTCTCGCTCCCATCGCGTAAAATACCAACGCTTGGTCATGGCTCTCAGTGTCAGATACTGATACAAGGCACCCTTTAGCGTCTGTGTGGAACGCACGGGCATGACGAGTATGAGGAACGACACAGTCGCGAGTAGTAATGAAGGAGCCTGGGTGTGGTGGTGGATGGTTAAACAACACAGTTCTTTCACCCCGTGGAGTGGGTGTTTGTGTCCCATTGTGGTCACGTGTCATATAAACGTACATTTGTAGTCGTTGCTTGCCAGAGCCTCATGCATGTGGAGGAGAGTTATTTTTTTAAAGTGGGTGGAAGCACGCACAGCAAATCGCTTAGAAATATGTGAAATTTAGATAGGATAGAAACAATGTAATTCTGCTAATGAAACACCAAACTCATTATTAATTTCACTTGTTTTTATTATGAGCAAATTTTATATCGGTTACAAACATTGCAAAAAAAAACTATTCCAGCGGGGGAGGGGGCAGCAGACCCGGAGGCCCTCTCTAGCCCTGCCCCTGACCCAGAGTGTAAAAGTGACGCCTAAGGGCTTGTGGCACCAGCTTCCACCTTCAGTCTCATGCTAAGGCAGACGGATTATGGTCCAGTTTTCTAGTATATTAATGGTTAAACCAGCGAAAGCACTGAATTACTGTGTTTTTGGTGCATTGCTCATCACCGTGGTGATTGAACAGCTGTTCAGGCAGAAACATGCAAACTTATCCTACGAATGCCAGAGTTGTCTCCATCCTCTGCCAGACATTGTTTAATTTCCGCACTGACAGTCCGTATCAAAGCAAATCACATTAATTAGCCGAGGATACTGTATGTCAGACTCAGATACTCGTTTTATATTGTTAGGACGTCTAAAGTTACAGCCTGCACTCCTCTGCCCTCCTCCCAAGTTGATCGGGGTTCTTTGGTGCGTATTGAAGCAACAATTGTAAAGTAAAAAATGTTGGTGTAAAGTGGACTCAGACTTAAATTTGACAGCCAGAATAAAGCTGTGGTGAGTCTAAGTTTTTTTTCAGTTAAGGCAGCTAGCAAAAATAAACCAGTCCTTCAGAGAAAAACTTGGTGTAAGCACGCCTTTCTGACCACTCGTGGATTATGTAATTCACTTTATATGGGGGCTAGCGGGTTCTCCATTGCTCATCTTCAGCTTGTACATGCTGCTGCACGTCTTTTAACAGGCACAAGCACGTATGAGCATTTTCACCTATTTTAGCTTCACTCCACTGGCTTCCCGCCCATTTTAGGTTAATTTTAAAATTCTTTTATTTGCTTTTAAAGCCTTGAATGGCCTTTCCCCCCCTTACCTCTCTGAGCTGCTGCCCTACACCCCCAGCCGATCTCTCAAGTCAGCTGACCGCTGCTTCTGCGACGGGCCTAAGCTAGGCTAAGCTCAGGGGGGGACCGTGCGTTGCCGTTGCAGCTCCAAACTTTGAATGGGCTGCCCCTGCACATTAACCAGGCCTCCCTCTGTCTCATTTTAAAACTCTTAGACTTAGACTTAGACTTAGACTTCTCTTTATTGACCTTGGATGACTCCCGCAGGAAATTGAAAGTTCCAGCAGCGTTTTTAGCAAGAACAAAGAATAAAAATAGATAAAAAGACAGTATAAAGACAACAAAATCACAAAATACCAATAAAATAATAAAACAATAAGAACATTTGTCAAATAAACAAGAAAAGACCATAAATTAGATTAAAGTGTCAGTGTTAGTCAGTGTTAAAAATTACTATAAGTGACAGGTGGAATTTAAGTCCAGGTGTGCTGTATGTATGATGTGGTATGTTGTATTATGTGTGTAGTATGTAGGTATGATGTAGTAGAATGTATGTAGGAGGTATATGTCGATGTATGTGTGTATTGTCCTCTCTGCCCTATTTCCTCCTCCCTCCTAGTGAGGTTGTTATAGGCGGATGGCATGAGGGACAAGGAGTCCTTGAGTCTGTTGGTCCGGCACTTGGGAATGGGCAGCCTTCCACTGAACCGGCTTCTGGTGCTGATGACGTGTGCAGGGGGTGGCTGGCATGTGTCAGTAAGTCCAGCAGTTGTCCAATGTCCTACCTCTCTGCACCGATCACCAGTGACGTCCAGCTTCATGCCGACCACGAGCCGGCCCGCCTGATCGTTAGTTTCAGTTTCCGTCTCTTAAAACCCACCTCTTTCCGTGGCTTTTACACCCAGGTAGTGAGATGATTATGTGTATACCTTTACCATATGCCGGCATGCCTTTTATTGTTTTATTTTAGTTGACCTTATATAGTGTGCGTATGTATAATGTGTTATGTGTATATATATATATATATATATATATATTAATTATATTATGGTCCTTTGATTGTGTTTCTTTTATTCTGTATTATCTTTTTTGTGGCAGCCTGGAAACCTGGTTTGTAAATCGTGCTATATAAATAAAGTGGATTGGATTGGATTGGTTATGCACAAGCAGTCGTTTTTTTGAAACATCGATCACATTAATCATCAAGTGACCCTCAGCTCAAAATAAAACCTCTACAATTGTCAGTTTGTTGAGCAGTTCCAGTTCCAGGCCAAGGACCCCAAACTGATGGCGAGATGGGCCGGGGACCCCCTTATATATATATATTGTATAAAATGTGGTTATATCAAACTGGTCCTATATGCCATGTGTGCATGATGACTGAAAAGACATTTGCCGCCATTATCTGTTTACAGTGTTTTGAATTCATGTTAATGTGTATTTAAAGACATTTCAATTAGTGGAAAAAATTGCAGGGGTGGTGGGGGAATATAAAAAAAAGTCTAATCAACCAACTTTCGCGACACCCATGCAGTACCTCCGCGGACCCCCTAGGGTCGCGGACCCCTGTGAAGACCCCTGCACTACAATAAATGTTTGTTGACACATGATGGTAATCTCCGTGTGTATGTGTGTGTTTATGACTTGGCTATGCTGACCTACCATCCATACCTGGACGCTTGAGCAGTGTCTCTCAGTTCAGATTCAATTCCTTCAGTGTGGGTGTGTAAAACGCACCGGGCAGAGCAGCAGCTTAGATGACATAGTCATAGACTCACAAATGGTAGCAGGGTAGTATGACAGCCTGAAATCGGCGTAGGGGGTTGGTTAGTGTGGGGATGGGTCTCAACAACACAGGACTTGTGGTTGCTTGTTTCAGTCAGCACTCTGACAAAAATCAGCTATAAAGTCGGAACAGTTCCAGCTGTTTCCTGAGCCTTCAGGCTGAACAGGGAAGTGACAGAAAACATGTGGTACAAATTCTGATTAATAAACTCTATCAGTCCCATAATTCAGCTGTAACACAGTCTCAGTTGTTTTGGACAGAGTAGTTCTCAAAATGCTCTGCATGTGATCTGTTGCTGATTTAATAACAACAGACTGCATGTGATCCGTGATCAGATTTAGTATCTGAAGTCTAAACGCACCGTCAGCCACATGACACGTGTTTTGTACAGAAAAGCCAAGTTAGCGGGGAATTAAAAAGTTTGTATAAAACTCATCATGTGAGTCGATTCTGAACTGAACCAGCTGTTGGATCAGCTGAGAGGGCCGGTTGTTCCCAGCATGCCCTGGGGCCGCCTGGGTTTGAATCGGTGAAAAGCGACTGCCTGCGTCGTCGAACCTGCTTCAGCTGGACTGCGTGAGGGTTATCGTTGCCTACGTGTGCACGACGTCAGAGCAAGTCGGGATCAAGTCGGACACAAATCTAACCGCCATGCAACGGACGCCGATCACGCGATCGATTCTGCCCGGAGACCTGGCTCCTCTCCAACGGGCCTAATTTCCGGCCCTGGTGAAGGAATGGCAGGCAATTATCCTGGAAATAGATTCCCCAACACCATGGGCTAGAGCGCTGTCAATCGACAATTGTGATTTCCATTGGGTCAGAGTACTTCAGTAGCGCCCTGTTCTGCCAATCTTCCCTGCCCTGAACCATCATGTTCCACGAACACCATCACCTTTACACACTTGATACGGAACAGGCACAGGAATAGTTCTTAAAAAGTTGCGACTGAGCTATAGACAAGTGTTGACATCAGACCTCCATGTGACATTGTGTGTCAGTAGCAACTATTTAAACCATATCTTAACATAGTTATCAAATGAAGTTATTTTGTTATCTTAGAGCCTTTGTCTCTGATTGCGTGCACACCCTCCCCTTCATCCATCCATCTTCCTCCTGATTCCTTCCTTGTTGCACAACTTCTATGTCTAGGTACGTCTGGGGGGGGTCTGTAAACTATTGGGGCGAAAACTGCCTCTGAGACGGAACCCCCACTCGTGTCCCTCACCTGTTCATCACACTCCTCCAGACCAGCCACAGACGACATCCTATCTATTCATACATCTGCACACTCCTAATGTTCATTAAATCTTAACTAACATATGTTGTGCGTGGTCTTGCTAGTGAATCTTTTCCTCATCTTACCGTACCATGGTTGCTATGCACAGATTGTAAGCGAGGTACTTCAAAACAAGTAAAATCAAAGAAGTGTGCAACTACTTAGTCCAGTATTTTGCAGAATCGTGTAGACATTGTTGTCTGCGATAGTGTAGTAATTCCATCGTCACAAGATTACTGAGTAAATCAGAAGCAAGGTTTTGAAACACAGAGTGTAGGACAATCAGGATTGGAAATGTCTGCAACACATTCCCCTAGAACACGCACAAATCAGTATGCAACGCATCTCCACCAAATCCAACAGGGCTTTTCTCACTCATCCGAAATTGTTTTATGGAATAATACAAAGTTTGTGATGAGCTGACAACATGTGTAGTTTCTGTCCCTCTTTTATCTGTGTGAAAGAATCTTGTTCACAGCTGATGAATGAAAGGTAGAGCTGAGCACATCCCACTGCAACATTCTGGTCTCCTGCTTATAGTTGATCCTTGAATTCTGTTCCTATACTAATTTTAAGATTAAAGGAGCAGTGTGGTATCTTTTCAAACTTGAAAGATTGCCCACAGGTCATAAGAGTGTAACCCTTGATTGTAAATAAATGGGAAAATGTAATGACAGAGACTTTCGAGCAGAGGGAAAAATCTCTTAAAGGCATAGTTTTTTTTTGTTAATAGGGCATTGTGAGACTAATGGTACGTCACATTTGGGATATATGTCAGGACACACTATGGAATTGCATATACAGTAGATCCAATTACAGTATGTGGCTATAAGCCAACTGGCTTGATAATTCCAGTGTTAAGATGAACTATTCTCCCCACATGAAGGAATGGATTGAGAAAGCAGCTGCTTGCCGGGGTGACGCCGAGTTCATCAACCTTGCTATGGAAATGAAGTCCCGCACAATTCATATTTGTTTTCTTCGCTCATTTAAAAAAAAAAAGGTGCTGAGCAGCAACTTGTTTATAACAATTGCAATTCAATGGGTGTTTGTCATGACCACTGCACTGACACTGCTTATTTGAATAAACAAAAATACATCACCCCCCCCTCTCTCTCGCATGAAGTGAATGCATAATCATGCACTGTAAGTGTGACTTAGCCGACTCCATGAAAAACCCCTGACGTAAAGCATGGCAAAAATTCATTTGAGTTAGGCTGAAACATCTTTTTCTGATTTAATTTTTCATGATATGTGTTTAGGGTGAATCAAGTGGTTAACAAAGACAAATGGTTCCCAGTGACTGCTGATGTCCTCAACATAACAATGATTTTTTGGAGAGGTGGAGCAGGATTATGATGGTATGTGGTCATCGGTCTACATCGATCCAACACAAGAGTCATCTGAAAAGCCTAATCAATACAGCAAGAAAGAAGAATATGCAAGAAAGAAGTTCTCACCCACCTGTTTGCTGGTTGAACAATAGACAGCTTTGTTTTTCACCAAAGTCACCAAATACTACACAACCGCGACATTGTCCAGTAGAATGTGACCCGGATTGGGGAGAAATAGTTTAAGCTTGTAGTGCAGTGGATTGTAATGGAATACAGCAGCAATTTACTGTCAAAAATCAGATCAGGCTTCTTTCCTTACTTGAATGTAGCTATGTGACAGCGTAAACACGCAGTAGCGTGCGCCTGGAGCAGAGGACCAGGGCCATGTAGAAAACAGGCTCGCATGATGATAGAGCAGACGGAGGAGACACAACTGTTGAAGCCAGAGCGATCACAACAGTGGGATATCTGAGGTGTTACCCTATTATTTAAAACTCTGCCACTGTAACATGAAAATCCGGCATTGTAACATTGTAGCAGTCACTTTAAACCACCTGTAGCATGATAGGGACAGTTAAATGGTTATTATACCCTTACTGTAAATCCTAACGGTGTTGATGATGATGGATCCAATTCAATCCAATCCATTTTATTTATATAGCACGATTTTAACAAACACAAGGTTTTCAAAGTGCTGCACAAAAAGATAATACAGAAATAAATAGAAAACACAATAAAAGCACAATTATATATAAATACATATATAAATATATATATATATATATATATTATATGTATATGTACGCAATATAAGGTCAATAAACTAAATACAATGAAATGCACGCCCGGCATATGGTAAAGGTATACACATAAGATCATTACTCTACTCTACCTGGTGTTAAAAGCCAAAGAAAGAGGTGGATTTTAAGAAGAGTTATAATAAAAGATGTAAAGGATAATACGCAGTATATTAGCTGTAATTGTTTTATTCTGTTATGCACACCATGAACAATCATGCAGTGTATTAAAAAGCTTTCTATGTCATATTTCATACAGGTTTATACATGTGTTCAAAACTGTATGAAGACATCTTAAGGGCCGAGGGTTTTTCTATACCTTGGAAATAGAAGTTTGGCAAAACCAAAAACACGATCAGGGTGTGGTTATTGTTTGAAAAGAAATAGAAAAATTCCATCAAATCTCCAGACCCCTTCCCTATATTTCCGACATGGCAGTTCAACAAGGACGTCATCTTTGTTGTCTCAGAGTCTTGTACAAGGTGATCGGACGTGCTCGATTTTGGCAAGCACGACAACAAACCTATTTTTAGCCGAAAAAGGGGGGATCATTATTGCAACGGAAGCAAAAGAATGCAATGAGTTGACATCGGTAAGTGCATGTTGCATACAAACACAGCACCGTTTATCTTTGGGTTTCCTCACAGGAGAGACAGAGTGAGTGAGCAGCTGAGGTCAGTCGAGTTAGGAGAATGCAGGACAGCGCTGCCTGATCCGCCTGCCGTCACACACAGCAGAGTCCTCCTGGCCCTGCATGCTGAGCAGACACAGGCCACCTCTGACCCTGGCTAGTCACAGGGTTTTGATCCTACGTCAGCCAGCGGCAGCACAGCTGTAGCAGCAGAGGGAGGTGTCCTCGGGCCCAATTAGACTCCTGAGTCCAGCCGGCTGCCGCGGCAGCCCCTCCAGGAGCGGGGCCTGACACTGATGCGGCTGACAGCAGCTGAAGGGGAGGGCAGCGGGAGGTGCTCCCTTGAGGCAATGCCAATAAGTGGTTTAAAAATGTATGGCACCCTTGTCAACTTTCTTCATTTCCGGTGCCATGGCAACCAACTTGGCTTGTAGCGTCGTTGGGGGTAAGAAAAAAAGGAGGGTAAGATTTCTTCTCTCGCTTGCCTCTAGTTACGCACACACGCACACACAAACACAAGCACACACACACACACAGCACACATCAGTGGCCTGGCTGCCCAAAATGGTAAAACATCTTTGTCTTACGTTACATGCAGTACACACACACAACACACACACACACACACACACACAACGCGCACAACCACAACACCACACACACACACACACACACCACACACACACACACACCACACACAAACCACACACACCACGTGTCAGTGACGTGGTCTTCCAACTGGTATATACAACAATAATTAAAGAATAGAAGAGGAACTGGATTGAGGTGAGGTTATGTTTGAAGATGAAGAAGGCTACATTTGCATTCTAGGAGTGAATACTGTTTTTGCCATTATTTTCAAAAAGGAAATGGTTCCTTACCATAGGTATACATCTAGACTCCTTTAGTGCGCCGGGTCCGATCAGTAACTTGAGAGTGCACTATAGCTGGAGTTTAGAGACTACGTCTCTTTAAACAGATATCTGCATTGAATGCAGATAATATAACAAAAACAAAAAGCTAAATCGTGCCAGATGACGTGCTGTGGTTTTAGAGAAATGGTTTCTGCCTCCTTTTCTCCACACGGTCTGTTCATATGCAACCAAAGCCCGCCTCAAACATGATTGTCGATACGACTCGGAATACAAATGGAAACAAGAATGATTCAGAAGATTCAAAATCTTTGTCCCATTGCATGATGTCGGAATTCACATACTATGATATTTTTATTGAATTCTTTGTTATTTTCGGTATTTCCCACATGAATTGTATATGCCATACCAAAGATGTCTGTTAAATGTGGTATTTTATAATCCGAAATGTTTGGAACGACACAGAAATAATTAAAAAAATATCTATTTGCAATGAGATGGTAAATGTGTGCGTATTGACATGTGCAGCTTACAAATGACCTTTCGAGGTAGCGGCCCAGGTAAGCTGTCACATTCAGCTGTGACCGTTCCACCCCGCCCCTGAAATCCAGAAACCTAATTGACAGCGTAGTTTCTGTATGGAAAGGCCATTTATAGATTTATTGAAAATCAATATGTTATAATACGGAGATTGGAACACACGGCTGAAGCTCCTCTCAACTTATATTAAGAGGATCTCCCAGATGAAGTGTGGGCAGCCAGCACGCGGGGGAGTGAGAATCTGAGCTGTCAGTTATCCATGTCAGAGGCTCCTGGTGGGGACCGCCTGCAGCCCCGCCGTCTCAGCCACCAAATGTCTGCTTTCACTGAAAAACATTTATTGGACGTCAAATTCTTCAAAAGAAGTCAGAGCACGGGCATTATGAGAACAAGCAAAAGTCGTGTTGATTTGAAGAGACAAACGGAGGAGGGTCGCTGCCCCGTCACTAGTGTCCACGAGAAGTTTGGGATCAATCCAAAAGACTCGCTGACGGTTTACGAGCTGAGGTTTTCTGGTTCATCTCAATGTCCTTGCTGTCTCACCCCCACACACCTCACCCCCACCTTACCGGCATAGTCAACCACCCTGTGATGCCAGGACGGTGCTGAAAAGCAGCCAAACGGCATCACAGAAGACCCCCCCCCCCCCCCCCACCCTGCAAAGCTGCATTGTTATTCAGCATCACCAAGGCTACATGCACTTCTCTGGATGGATATTCTGTTTTTTTAAGTTTTTAAATGCTACTTATGTTATGTTATAAGTGGTACTTGTCCCTCATGCCATCAGACTGTACAACCCTCACTAGGGGGGAGGAGGAAAATAGGCACGAGAGGACAATACACACATACATACCATAAGATACAACACAGACATACATAATACATATACTACATACATACACATACATACACATCATACACCATACATACACATACATACATACATAACATACATACAGTACACATACATAATACAACTGTACATACAGAACACATACAGACATACATACAACTACATACATACAGAACAATACACATACAACAATATCTACTGTACATACAGAACACATACAGACAGCATACATCCCACCTAGACTAAATTCACACCTGGTCATTTTATCACTTAATACTGGACTAAACACTGACACTTTATAATAAATTTGGTCTTTCTTGTTTAATGACGAATGTCTTATTGTTATTATTACTATGTTATTTTTGTTGTCTAATATACTGTCTTTTTATCTATTTTTATTCTTTTTTCTTGGCTAAAGCTGCTGCTGGAACTTTCAATTCCCCGGGAGTCATCCCACAACGCTAATAAATAAAAGTCAAGTCTAAGTCTAAGGCTGGACCTAAAATCTCGTGCTCCCCTACCCCTTACCCCTTCCCTCGTTTTGTCGTGGTCACGTGGGACCTAGTGGTGTCCAATCAGTTAGGGGTAGGGGATAGACCGAGGGGGTACACCCCTGGAACCCAGAGATGACGCAACCTCACTTGTAAACACACAAGCAGTGTGTGGCTGATCGACCAGAGAGACGCTTAAATGTAAGTACTTTCGGCTAAATAATTGATTTAAAGTTACGACAGCCTTGTTTTGTGGTCTATGCAGTCCTGTACATGTATACTTGCAACCATGTTCTTAACTGAATGATATATATATATTAATATTGAAACATGAGGGTTCGATATGTGGTGGGATCACTCTTTATGGGAATAAACAGCGAGATGGAGACGGTAACTTTCAGTAGAGCTACTTTTACTGAACACCCATCCAACCAGTCACTTCCTTTCTCCCGTCTTCCACATGACTCCAACTACCAACAGAAACAAGACCTCAAACTGAAGTAAATGTGAGGAAATCAAAGGAGCAGATTCAACGAAATATTCTGACTGTTATATATATAATAAACAGTTAATAGTAACAATAATTGTGTAACATAAATATGAATGATTACTGATCTAAACATTGTAATACAATTTAGTAATAAACTAATATAAATACATAAATTAAATATAAATTAACTCGCTTCTAAATCTTACATTTCCCCCCTATCCCACAAAACGTCCCCATTTCCCATCAAAGACATATGTAACAAGAAACTGTAACAAAACGACTTCTTAGTCAACATGTCTCAAGGAATCTGGGAGGCCGAACTGGACGTTTCCAGGGCGCAGCAAAGAAGCAGCAACTTGAGGAGTGACAGAGGGGACAGTGTCATACTGGGGTTCAGGGCCAAAGGTGGGGGCAGACCCAGACTGGAAATGTGTGAATGGCCAGTAGGAGAGGGTTAATGAGGGAATACTGCAGGGCCAGATAATGTACCCCCCGTGGCTCTCAACTTCGAAGGCTTAAGGGCAAAGCACCTGACAATGCCTCAAACGAGGGAGCTGAGGTTGCAACAAGTCACATGCAAGGGTCTCATGTCCTGATCTGGACAGGAGCATGGGAAGGGTGAGACGATTGTAGTGGACAATCTGGGACTTATCAGACATTATCCAGGAGGTAGTGAATCTATATGTCACTCCCGGAGAATTCACATCAGAACCAAGGCACTCAATATTTCAAAGGGGCCTTTCCAGTGAGGAGCAAGTTTCTGTTTTGTGTAGTGGGATCATTTAACCGACAAGGTCTCCAGGAGTATAGGGAGTGTGCTTACACTCGTCATACTGTCGTTTGCTGATTGTGGGCATGATCTCTGTTCATGCTGCAGAACTGAAAGGAAGAAGTGTCTGCATCAATGGGCAACATAGTCAGCAGGGGAGAAGCCAAAGCGAGAGAAGATGGGGTTTTGTTAGGAACAGCATG
>NC_045746.1:21530421-21530564 GCF_008692095.1 Etheostoma spectabile | reverse complement strand
ACTTGCTCCTCACTGGAAAGGCCCCTTTGAAATATTAGAGTGCCTTGGTTCTGATGTGAATTCTCCTGGAGTGACATATAGGATTCACTACCTCCTGGATAAGTCTGATAAGTCCCAGATTGTCCACTACAATCGTCTCAGAC
>NC_045746.1:21528852-21530396 GCF_008692095.1 Etheostoma spectabile | reverse complement strand
GACAATAGAAGGAAATGAGAAGAAAGGAACATTTGTGACCGAAAACTAGTCCAACCGGGACGATTACCTGTAATCATAATGGTGAGCTACTTGCCGGATTAAAAAAAGCGAGGGAATTATGGTCAACCATCCACAAATCAGTGCTCATCAAACGATTGTCCCTCATGCTTTGAAAGACACTGTTCTACAGATGCTGCATGGAATCCAGTGACTGGTCATTTATCTTGCGATAAAGTCTTGAAACGTGCTCAGCAACTGTGTTATTGGCCCTTATGTCACGTGACATCAAGATGTGTGCAAGCAATGTACCCCTGTGACGCAAGACGGAGTCCCTCACCTCAACAGAGAGCTCCAATGAGAAATTGTTGCTACTGAGCCATTCCAAAGGTAGCAGCTGACATACTCGAGCTCCCCATCACAAGTCGTGGAACAGTTATGCTTGTTGTCCAAGATTATTTCTCCAAATATGTCAACCTCTATGCCATTCCAGATCAGCGCTCCATAACAGTTGCAAAATGTCTGTTTGAACACTTCATCTGTGAACATGGTATCCCGGGAATGCTTCACACTGATCAGGACGTCAGTTGAGTCTGACTGGTAAAACATCTGTGTGAACGGCTGGCTGCAGAAAACATGTACCAGCCCATATCATCCTCAAGTGATGGCATGATTGAGAGGTTCAAGGACACTATTGTCGTTGGCCAAGACACTTCTTCACAATCCTGGTGACTGGGATGACTGCCCAACCAAGTTGCTTTGACTTACAATACCAACCCCCACTCTACAGCAGGTTTCACACCACTTCTCCTCACACATGGTCAAGCCAGGATGCCTGCCACCTGCTGTTACCTAACAAAACACCATCTTCTCTGCTTTGGCTTCTCCTGCTGACTATGTGCCCAATTGATGCAGAAACTTCAGTTCGCTTTCAGTTCTGCAGCTGGAACAGAGATCTATCCCACAATCACAGAAACGACAGTATGACAAAGTGTTAAGCACACTCCCTATACTCCTGGAGACCTTGTCTGGTTAAATGATCCCACTACAACAAAACAGAAACTTGCTCCTCACTGGAAAGGCCCCTTTGAAATATAGAGTGCCTTGGTTCTGATGGAATTCTCCGGGAGTGACATATAGGATTCACTCCCTCCTGGATAATCTGATAATTCCCAGATTGTCCACTACACGTCTCAGACCTTACCATGCTCCTGTGCCAGATCATGGACATGAGACACCTGCATGTGACTTGTTGCAACCTCACTCCCTCGTTTGACTGCTTTGTCAGGTGCTTTGCCCTTTAAGCCTTCGAAGTTGAGAGCCACGGGGAGTGTATCATCTTATCTGGCCACTGCAGTATTCCCTCATTAACCCCTCCTACTGGCCATTCACAACCATTCTCAGTCTGGGTCTGCCCCCACCTTTGGCCCTGAACCCCAGTATGACACTGTCCCCTCTGTCACTCCTCAAGTTGCTGCTTCTTTGCTGCGCCCTGGGAAACGTCCAGTTCGGCCTCCCAGATTCCTTGAGGACTATGTTCTGAAGTA
>NC_045746.1:21528407-21528827 GCF_008692095.1 Etheostoma spectabile | reverse complement strand
GCCCCCACCTTTGGCCCTGAACCCAGTATGACACTGTCCCCTGTCACCTCAAGTTGCTGCTTCTTTGCTGCGCCCTGGGAAACGTCCAGTTCGGCCTCCCAGATTCCTTGAGGACTATGTTCTGAAGAACAGTCGTTTTATTGTTTACAGTTTCTTGTTTACATATGTCTTTGATGGGAAATGGGGACGTTTTTGTGGGATAGGGGGGAAATGTAAGATTTAGAAGCGGAGTTATTTATATTTAATTTAATGTATTTTATATTTGAGTTTATTTACTAAAATTGTCTTTACTGTTAGTCAGTTAATCATTTACATATTTATGTTACACAATTATTAGTTACATATTAACATGTTTATATATATATATAACAGTCAGAATATTCGGTTGAATCTGCTCCTTTGATTTCCTCACATTTACTT
>NC_045746.1:21519613-21528382 GCF_008692095.1 Etheostoma spectabile | reverse complement strand
AAAAAATTCAATTCACCATAACCCTTTTTCCCCGTGGCCTTGGAATCTTCAAGGTGCGTTTTGGCAAAGCTCAGTCGTGACTGCATGGGCCTTTCTTGAGGAGTGGCTTTTTTCTTGCAACAATACCTAGCCATTTGTGAGAAATTGTGACATTGTTGTCACACGCGCACAAGTTTTGTGTTGCTTTGTCATGAATTCCTGCAACTGCTTCAGAGTTGCTGTAGGCCTCTTGGTAGCCTCTCGGACCGTTTCCTCCCGCTCTTTCATCAGTTTGGAGCGACGTCCTGACCCAGGGAGGGTCTGTGTGACCAAAACTTCCACTTTAATAAACAGACTTCACTGTGCTTCTGGCACGTATAAAGCCTTTGAAAACTTTTGTTTCCATCTCCTGACTTGTGCCTGTCTACAACTTTTTCCTAAGATCTTTTGACATTGCCTTGCCACCCATAGCTGATTGTTTCTTCAGGTGCACGACCATGACTGAACTGCTTCAGGAAACGCGTTTCATTACTGAGCCGATCAATGACCACAGCTGATCACAGATGAAAGTCAATTGGCTTTGTGTGCTATTGAGAAGGTGATTAACTACACTGGTTGGGTTTACACGTCATTTTTAAGAGAGGGGATGATTCCTTTTCCAAATCATGATTCTGTTTTTTAATTTATTTATTTTATGGTTGGTGTATATCTCTTACTTTGTGAATGTTATAAGTTGTAAATACAGCTGATAAAAACAAAAATAGTTTTTGTCCGTTTTCATTTGCTGATGCATAGCAAGTAGCTAATAGTGCTAGGTGTTCTGATGTCTGATATTAAATGGAAGGCTATCATTTTAGAACGTGAAACATTCCCTTCACCACTAAAAGAGATGCTCTGTTAGCATGTGCCTCGCAGCTTCATTCATCAGTCTTTCCGTCCGTTTTTGCCAAGCTGAGGGGATCTAATGCGTCTTGTGACCCGCTCCAAACATAAAAAAACTTTCAGAAAATGCATTATTTAATGCCAGCGAAACAATTGACTTCTCTCAAACGTAATTAATATGACAAAAAGAGCAAAATGAAGAAATGAACAAAGCGCTGGAATGATTGGCAAGGGTTGATCCCGCCGAGAGCCCTCGAGGGGTTCGCTACAGGGCTGAATAGCTTCAGCTGGTCTGGGGATTTGATACGGCTACCATGACCAGACTCTTATCCTTAATGAAAGCTTTGTCTTTGTCACATGCACATCCTGATGGATGGAAGTAGCTTCACAGTGAATCCCCAGAAAAGAAGCACCATAAAAGGAACACTGAGTGGTTGGTTTGGAGGTCTGTCAGCAGGAGGAACCAGGTGTGGCAGAGACCTCACCTCCAGCCGACCTCACCAGTCCCATTCTTAAAAGTGGAGGGGCGTTGTGGTACGAGCAGGGGAGCCACAGGAACGTCTGGTGAAGAGAGAACAAGTTCAAGTAAAGCTTAGCGTCATAGGCACCTTAGTACAGAGTACCTCAGCAATGAAATGCCACATGCCTTTTGCACTCTCTCAGCTCCAGTCATAGCAGACGTAGGCTAAATCCATTCTCTGTCTACCCTACCCTGGCCCTTACCCCTACCCCTTGGCCTTACCCCTACACTTGGCCCTTACCACACCTGGCCCTTGAAACCAGGGGTAAGGGGTAGGGTTAGAAACATACCCCTATGAAGGGACACCACTGGTTACATCACCATACAGTATTGATCACAAACTTCCAAGATGCCGTCTCTGTCTGTGATTGCGTGGGTTTGGACAGTGTCATATGTATTTATATATTCTATAGTTATTTTATGGTCACTTTGGTGGTGCAGAGGCAGATGTTTTTATCTGTGTAGTACTTAGGTCTGTTTGCATGTATACACATGTATCATGTGTACATACATGTACACCCTGTCTACATGGTGTGTGTATGATGTTTAGTTATCACCGTTTTGAATGTGATTAATGTTCAGAAAAACATTTTGTTAACAAACACTGTCTTTATTGCCCAACAAATTAAACATAATAGGCAAAAACATTACATAAGTGAGTACAGAACCATTGTCAACTATTAGAACCATAACTAATATGTCACACACATAAAAAAGCACTCCATATGTGTAAAACTAAAAAATACACACAAGACCACAAACAACAAATGAACTACTGCTGTTCTGATATTCCAGACCAGTGAAGCCTGTTGGTCAGTAACCCCCCCCTCACATATCATCAGTGTCCCATTAAAAACCAACACAATATACAAGTGCATGAACAGGAATTATTACAATGATTACAATAATACAGTACCAATGCAATAATGAATGGGTACAACATGAACATATGAATTAGGAAACCTCTGCTCGTTTTCAGCCCCAAAGTGCACCAGCTGCTGTCTCCTCCTGTGTGATACAGGGCGGTGTATGTAAAGCATGTAGCAATGTATCATAGGCCGTTAATATTGTAAGATTTAGAAGCGGAGTTAATTTATATTTAATTTAATGTATTTTATATTTGAGTTTATTTACAAAAATTGTATTTACAATGTTTAGTCAGTTAATCATTTACATATTTATGTTACACAATTATTAGTTACATATTAACATGTTTAATTATATAACAGTCAGAATATTCGGTTGAATCTGCTCCTTTGATTTCCTCACATTTACTTCAGTTTGAGGTCTTGTTTCTGATTGGTTAGTTGGAGTCATGTGGAAGACGGGAGAAGGAGGAAGTGAACTGTTGTGATGGGTGTTCAGTAAAAGTACGCTACCGAGAAAGTTATCCGTCTCCATCTCGCTGTTTATTCCCATAAAGAGTGATCCACCACCACATATCGAACCCTCACGTTACATTTGGTGGCAGCGTGGTGCTATTTTGGTGGTCTTTGCGCATTTGGTGAGTTTTACACCTATGAACTGTGGATGTTGTCACTTTTTGTGCCATCTGGATTTTACACTCCGGGAGCAGCGAATTAGCTGAAAAATAGTCTGGAGATATTAAGGGATTTTTTTTTCTCTACTTTGCGTGCTTTTTGTGATTTTTGCACTGGACATTTTGTCGACATGTCGGCTGATGAAAGTGACGCTGTGCTGCTGTCTCCTCCCTCGAAACAGCGGCAAAATGCCGCAGGGGCTGGTGTTGCTTCTCTAGCCACACATGCTGTCTCCAGTGCCCTGAGAATTGATCTTCCACTTGCTTTTAAAGGAGATGGGACTGAATCATTCACAAGTTTGTCTCGACGATTTGAAGTGGCAGTGCAGGCTATGAGTTCAACGGATGCAGATCTACCCACAGTGATGGCCTCCGTCCTCCCTTCTCGCCTGGCAGATGCTGCGTTTCTGTATTGGGACACCCTTCCTTCTGCGATTCAGAGGGACTATGATTCGGTGAAGGAGAAACTCAAGGACGTTGTTGGACCAATATACTCCCTGCCATTCTTCCAGACACATGTGAATGCTCGACCTCGTAAACCAGGTGAAAGTTTGGATGTGTACAGTGCAGACATCACTCGTCTTGTACTAGAAGCCTTTCCCGACTATGACAGCAATGCACTGAAGGGTGAGAAATTTCGCCGCTTTGTTGCTGGCTTGGACCCAAATCTTCAGTCAAAAGTCCATGAGATGGGTGCTGAGGATCTTGAGGGAGCCCTGCGTATTGCCAGCCGCTGTGAGAGAGCACGTGCAGCTCTCCAACACACAACTGTAGGGTCTCCATACACTCAATCTTTGGAGCAGGTAGCTATGGTTTGTTATAAACCTACTGATGATAAGCTTCTGCATGCAGTTGAGCTGCTGACTCTTACTGTCAATAGCTTACGACGTGAAGTACACCTGTTACGTGAAAAACACAGTTACCTGGCTCAGCGTGTGGACTCCAAACCTGAAAGGTTTTCCTCCAACAACGTTCAATACAGTGCACGCAGTGTCTCTCCACATCCTTACCATGACACACAGCACCGCGGAGACAACTACTTACCTGAGCAGCATCATGGTCGTGAAACAGGGCCCCGCTATGAACGTTGTCCTCCTTCCCCTGTTGCTCAGAGGGACCGTCAGTGGCATGATGATGGCAGACGTGACCGGCATCGCTCTCCCTCACGTCAGTCCTATCAGCACTCCAGGTATGGTCGCCATGACAACGATGACACAAACAGATTCAGCCGCAGCCCAAGTCCTGCTCCGCAGAGAAACAGGGATGCAAGTCCACACACTAGGGGCAGTGTTCGCTTCCAGTCTCCTGAAAGATATCCACACTCTGTCTCCAACCGGCAGGGAAACTTCCGTTAGCTGCTGTTGAGGGGCAAACATCAGCTACTGTCTCACAGTCCCTTAAGGATTTCCCCAAATTCATGCCTGACAAGAATGACTCACAACCTGATGATTTGTTCTTCCACAATCTTGGCTATTATTGAGGGCATTGAAGTGTGCACTTTAATTGACTCTGGTTCTACTGTCTCCATTGTGAGCGAAGATTTTCGTAACTCTCACCCGGCATTGAGGAAACGCCCCATGACACCCTCCTCTATGCCAGCTCGCGCAGTCAATGGACAGTGCCTGGACATTTTAGGCAAGTTAACAATTGGGATCAGACTGGGACATCAGGTATGGCAACAGGTCTTTGAAATTCTCCGAGGTGCTTGCCAGCCAGTCATTCTTGGTTTCGATTTTCTGCTGCAACACCATGCCCTCCTGGACATCAAACAAAATGCTGCAACTTTGGGACATGAAAATTCCTCTCCTGCAAAGGACATGAAGTGGCTGCCTTCGTATCTGTGCTAGCGCCCACTAAGATTCAGCTAGAGTGAAACCCATTACAGCCTGTGGTCAGCGAGCACACCTGCTTCTCCCATGCCAACTGACTACTATGGTGTTTCATGCCCACACATTGTGTGACATCATCGTGGCAATTCTCTGTGAGGTTCAAAATGGCACGACTGTTGTTCGACTCTTAAATCCCTCCAGAGATGACATTGAGCTGCATTCAGGTCAACACCTGGGTGAATTTCATTCGGCTTCCTCTGTTGACATCATATCAGGTGAAGGGTCATGTTGTGCAGTCTCCCTACATGATTTGGCTCCACCTGTCCAGATAAATGACAACAACCTGTCACCTTCCCAAGTTCAATCTCTGAGATCACTACTTCAGAAATACTCAGCAGTATTCAGTAAACACTCAGAGGACAGGGGTCGCACAAACATCATCAGGCATCAAATTCGCACTGGTGATGCCACACCAATTAAACAGAGAGCCTACAGGGTGACACCAGAACAGAGAGCTGAAAAACAGACTCAAGTTGAAAGCCTGTTAGAAGCAGATGTCATTGAAGAAAGCTACAGTCCCTGGGCTGCGCCAGTTGTTTTGGTGCGCAAGAAAAATGGGACATGGCGTTTCTGCCTGGACCACAGAAAACTCAATGCAGTGACAGTCAAGGATTCCCACCCACTTCCAAGAGTTGACGACGCACTGGATGCTTTGTCGGGCTCTGCCTGGTTCTCCACAATGGACCTGCAACATGGCTATTGGCAAGTTTAGCTGGATGAGGAAGATCGTGAAAAGACAGCATTCACAACAGGTAGTGGCCTGTACCACTTTAAAGTGATGCCTATGGGTCTCACCAATGCTCCAGCCACATGCCAGCGCTTGATGGAAATGGTGCTTCAAGGCCTCCCGTGGAAAACCTGCCTAGTGTATTTGGATGATGTCCTCATCTACAGCCGCTCTTTCGGTGAACATCTCCAGCACCTGGAAGAAATCCTCTCCAGATTCCAGTTGAGCGGCCTGAAGCTGAATCCCTCCAAATGCTGTTTTGCCAGAGATCAGGTACAGTTTCTGGGCCACATTGTATCCAAAGACGGCATTCAGGCAGACCCACGAAATGTGACAAGTGTTCAAGACTGGCCTGTTCCACGGTCAGCTACAGAAGTAAGAGCATTTCTTGGACTTTGTTCATATTACTGCAAGTTCATCAGGAGCATTGCACATCACAGTGTCCCCCTACACGCACTCACAGAGAAGAATGCACCTTTTCAATGGACTTTTCAATGTCAGGATGCATTCACTTACCTGAAACACGCACTCACAAACCCTCCAGTGGTTGCCTTCCCTAACTTCACTGTGCCATTCTCCCTCTATACAGATGCTTCAGGCTCTGCTATTGGTGCGGTGCTTGCTCAGAGACAAGGGAATCAAGAAAAAGTGATTGCTTATGCCAGTCATGTCCTTACAAAAGCAGAAAGAAAATGGTCAACGTACGATAGAGAACTTTGGGCCATTGTCTGGGCCGTGCGACATTTCCGCCACTACCTTTACAAACAAAATCGTGTTGTTGTCACTGACCACAAACCTCTCCTGGGTCTTAGGAAAATACCAATTGATAATGACCGAACTGGTCGTCGTGCACGCTGGGCTCTTGAACTTGATCCTTTTGAATGGACTGTAATTCACAAGGATGGCCACAGTCACCTCAATGCAGATGCAATGTCCCATCGCCCTGCTGACACCAGACCAACAGAGCAGAGCACCTTCTCCTGTGCTCCTGGTGATACAAGCCCTGACAAGGTACATTCCAGTCAAAGCCCTATAAGTCTGTCTAGTCCTGTCAGTTCTGTACATTACAGTCTCTGCAGTACTGATACTGAGACTGTTTGCTGTAACCTGACTGGACCTCAGCCTCCTCCAGCCTCCTCGCAGTGTGTTTCAGAGTCTGTCCCTGCCACATTTGTGCTTCAGCTCCCTGAAGATGACTTCAAAAAGGAACAACAGCAAGACTCCATACTGTCAGAGGTCATTAGCTGGAAAGTTAAATGACAGAAAGCACCACACTGGCGCATGAAAAAACGCACACTTGCTGAGAAGGCACTTTGGCACGAGTTCCACAGACTGACCTTTCATAATGGTGTACTCTGCCGTACAGTTTTCAACCCATCCACAAAATCAGTGCTCCATCAAACGATTGTCCCTCATGCTTTGAAAGACACTGTTCTACAGATGCTGCATGGAAATCCAGTGACTGGTCATTTATCTGCTGATAAAGTCTTGAAACGTGCTCAGCAACTGTGTTATTGGCCCTTTATGTCACGTGACATCAAGATGTGGTGCAAGCAATGTACCCCATGTGACGCAAGACGGAGTCCCTCACCTCAACAGAGAGCTCCAATGAGAACAATTGTTGCTACTGAGCCATTCCAAAAGGTAGCAGCTGACATACTCGAGCTCCCCATCACAAGTCGTGGAAACAGGTATGTGCTTGTTGTCCAAGATTATTTCTCCAAATATGTCAACCTCTATGCCATTCCAGATCAGCGCTCCATAACAGTTGCAAAATGTCTGTTTGAACACTTCATCTGTGAACATGGTATCCCGGGAATGCTTCACACTGATCAGGGACGTCAGTTTGAGTCTGAGTGTGAAACATCTGTGGTGACTGCTGGCGGGCAGAAAACATGTACCAGCCCATATCATCCTCAGAGTGATGGCATGATTGAGAGGTTCAACAGGACACTTATTGATCAGTTGGCCAAGACACTTCTTCAACATCCTGGTGACTGGGATGACTGCCTCAACCAAGTTGCTTTGGCTTACAATACCAACCCCCACTCTACAACAGGTTTCACACCATTCTTCCTCACACATGGTCATGAAGCCAGGATGCCTGCCAACATGCTGTTACCTAACAAAACACCATCTTCATCTGCTATGGCTTCTCCTGCTGACTATGTTGCCCAATTGATGCAGAAACTTCAGTTCGCTTTCAGTTCTGCAGCATGGAACAGAGATCATGCCCACAATCAGCAGAAACGACAGTATGACAAGAGTGTTAAGCACACTCCCTATACTCCTGGAGACCTTGTCTGGTTAAATGATCCCACTACAACAAAACAGAAACTTGCTCCTCACTGGAAAGGCCCCTTTGAAATATTAGAGTGCCTTGGTTCTGATGTGAATTCTCCTGGAGTGACATATAGGATTCACTACCTCCTGGATAAGTCTGATAAGTCCCAGATTGTCCACTACAATCGTCTCAGACCCTACCATGCTCCTGTGCCAGATCATGGACATGAGACACCTGCATGTGACTTGTTGCAACCTCAGCTCCCTCGTTTGACTGCATTGTCAGGTGCTTTGCCCTTTAAGCCTTCGAAGTTGAGAGCCACGGGGAGGTACATCTTATCTGGCCACTGCAGTATTCCCTCATTAACCCCTCCTACTGGCCATTCACAACCATTCTCAGTCTGGGTCTGCCCCCACCTTTGGCCCTGAACCCCAGTATGACACTGTCCCCTCTGTCACTCCTCAAGTTGCTGCTTCTTTGCTGCGCCCTGGGAAACGTCCAGTTCGGCCTCCCAGATTCCTTGAGGACTATGTTCTGAAGTAACAGTCGTTTTATTGTTTACAGTTTCTGTTTACATATGTCTTTGATGGGAATGGGGACGTTTTTGTGGGATAGGGGGAAATGTAAGATTTAGAAGCGGAGTTAATTTATATTTAATTAATGTATTTATATTTGAGTTTATTTACTAAATTGTATTTACAATGTTTAGAGTTAATCTTACATATTTATGTTACACAATTATTAGTACATATTAACATGTTATATATATATATAACAGTCAGAAATTCGGTTGAATCTGCTCCTTTGATTTCCTCACATTTACTTCAGTTTGAGGTCTTGTTTCTGATTGGTTAGTTGGAGTCATGTGGAAGACGGGAGAAGGAGGAAGTGAACTGTTGGGATGGGTGTTCAGTAAAAGTACGCTACTGAGAAAGTTATCCGTCTCCA
>NC_045746.1:21519316-21519603 GCF_008692095.1 Etheostoma spectabile | reverse complement strand
TGTTTATTCCCATAAAGAGTGATCCACCACCACATATCGAACCCTCATGTTACAATATTAATATATATATATACAATCAGTTAAGAACATGGTTGCAAGTATACATGTACAGGACTGCATAGACCACAAAACAAGGCTGTCGTAACTTTTAAATCAATTATTTAAGCCGAAAGTACTTACATTTAAGCGTCTCTCTGGTCGATACAGCCACACACTGCTTGTGTGTTTACAAGTGAGGTTGCGTCATCTCTGGGTTCCTAGGGGTGTACACCCCTCGGTCTATCCCC
>NC_045746.1:21519013-21519306 GCF_008692095.1 Etheostoma spectabile | reverse complement strand
CAATTGGGACACCACTAGGTCCCACGTGAACGCACAAAAACGAGGGGAAGGGGTAAGGGGTAGGGGTAAGACAGAGATTTTAGGTCCAGCCTTAGACTTAGACTTAGACTTTTATTTATTAATCGTTGTGGGATGACTCCCGCGAGGAAATTGAAAGTTCCAGCAGCAGCTTTAGCAAGAAAAAAGAAATAAAAAATAGATAAAAAGACAGTATATAGACAACAAAATAACAATAGTAATAATAACAATAAGAACATTCGTCATATAAACAAAGAAAAGACCATAAATTATTA
>NC_045746.1:21515564-21519003 GCF_008692095.1 Etheostoma spectabile | reverse complement strand
AAGTGTCAGTGTTGAGTCCAGTATTGAAGTGATAAAATGACCAGGTGTGAATTTAAGTCTAGGTGTGCATGTATGCATGTCTGTATGTGTTCTGTATGTACAGTAAGTATGTATGTATGTATGTGTATATGTTCTGTATGTATGTATGTATGTATGTATGTCTGTATGTGTTCTGTATGTACAGTATGTATGTATGTATGTGTACTGTATGTATGTATGTATGTATGTATGTGTATGTATGTATGTATGTATGTATGTGTATGTATGTGTATGTATGTATGTATGTATGTATACTGTATGTATATGTGTGTGTATTTTTGTCCTCTCTGCCCTATTTCCTCCTCCCCCCTAGTGAGGAGTTGTACAGTCTGATGGCATGAGGGACAAGTAACACTTATACATAACATAAGTAGCATTTAAAAACTTAAAAAAAAACAGAATATCCATCCAGAAGAAGTGCATGTTGCCTTGGTGAATGCTGGAAAAAAAATGCAGCTTTGCCGGGGGGGGGGGGGGGGGGGGGGATCTTCTGTGATGCCGTTGGCTGCTTTTCCAGCACGTCTGCATCACAGGGTGGTGACTATGCGAGGTGGGGTTAGGTTGAGTTGGGTGGGTTGGTTTTAAGGTGCGGGTGACGGTGTGATGTGTTTGTTCGGGGGGGGTCGGTTGCCGTTTGATGCAGCAAGGGAGCAGAGTGACAGCAAGGTACATTGAGAATGAAGCCAGAAACCTCAGCTCCAGGGAAACAGTCAGCGAGTCATTTTGGATTGATCCCAAACTTCTCGTGGACACATAGTGACGGGGCAGGCGACCCTCCTACGTTGTCTCTTCAAATCAACACGACTTTTGCTTTGTTTCTCATAATGCACGGCTCTGACTTCTTTTGAAGAATTTGACGTCCAATAAATAGTTTTTCATGAAAGCAGACTATATTTGGTGGCTGAGCGGCGGGGCTGCAGGCGGTCCCCACCAGGAGACTCTGACATGGATAACTGACAGCTCAGATTCTCACTCCCTCGCATGGCTGGCTGCCGGCCACACTTCATCTGGGAGATGCTCGTTAATATAAGTTGAGAAGGAGCTGTCAGCCGTGTGTTCCAATCTCCGTATTATAACATATTGATTTTCAATGAAATCTATAAAATGGCCTTTCCATACAGATAAACTACGCTGTCAATTAGGTTTCATGGATTTCAGGGGCGGGGTGGAACGGTCACAGCTGAATGTGAACAGCTTAAACTGGGCCGCTACCTCGAAAGGTCAATTTGTAAGCTGCAGCATGTCAATACGCACACATTTAGCCATCATCATTGCAAATAGATAGTTTTAATTTATTTCTGTGTCGTTCCAAACATTTCGGATTATAAAATACCACAATTTAACAGACATCTTTTGGTATGGCATATACAAATCATGTAGGGAAATACCAGAAAATAAACAAAGAATTCAATAAAAAATATCATAGATATGTGAATTCCGAACATGCATGCAATGGGACAAAGATTTTGAATCATTCTGAATCATTCTTGTTTCCATTTGTAGTCCGAGTCGTATCGACCAATCATGTTTGAGCGGGCTTTGGTTGCATATGAACAGACCGTGTGGAGAGAAAAGGAGGCAGAAACCATTTCTCTGAAAACCCATCAGCCGTCATCTGGCAACGATTTAGCTTTTTGTTTTTGTTATATGTATCTGCATTCAAATGCAGATATCTGTTTAAAGAGACGTAGTCTCTAAACTCCAGCTATATGTGCACGTCTCAAGTTACTGATCGGACCCGGCGCACTAAAGGAAAAGTCTAGATGTATACCTGATGGGTAAGGAACCATTTCCTTTTTTGAAAATAATGGGACAAAAAACAGTATTCACTCCTAGAATGCAAATGTAGCCTTCTTCATCTTCAAACAATAAACCTCACCTCAATCCAGTTCCTCTTCTATTCTTTAATTATTGTTGATATATTACCAGTTTGGAAGAGCCACAGTCACTGACACGTGTGTGTGTGTGTGTGTGTGTGTGTGTGTGTGTGTGTGTGTGTGTGTGTGTGTGGTGTGTGTGTGGCCGTGTTTGTGTGTGTGTGTGGGTGTTGTGTGTGTGTGTGTGTGTGTTACTGCATGTAAGCGTAAGACAAAGATGTTTTACCAGTTTTGGGCAGCCAAGGCCACTGAAATGTGTGCGTGTGTGTGTGTGTGTGCTTGTGTTTGTGTGTGCGTGTGTGCGTAACTAAGAGCAAGACAGAGAGAAGAAATCTTACCCTCCTTTTTTTCTTACCCCCAACGACGCTACAAGCCAAAGTTGGTTGCCATGGCACCGGGAAATGAAGAAAGTTTGACAAGGGTGCCATACATTTTTAAACCACTTATTGGCATTGCCTCAAAGGGAGCACCTCCCGCTGCCCTCCCCTTCAGCTGCTGTACAGCCGCATCAGTGTCAGGCCCCGGCTCCCTGGAGGGGGCTGCCGCGGCAGGCCGGCTGGGACTCAGGAGTCTAATTGGGGCCCGAGGACACCTCCCTCTGCTGCTACAGCTGTGCTGCCGCTGGCTGACGGTAGGATCAAAACCCTGTGACTAGCCAGGGGTCAGAGGTGGCCTGGTGGCTGCTCAGCATGCAGGGCCAGAGGAGGACTCTGCTGTGTGTGACGGCAGGCGGATCAGGCAGCGCTGTCCTGCAGTCTCCATGAACTCTGACTGAAGCCCTCAGCTGCTCACTCACTCTGTCTCTGCCTGTGAAAGGAAAGCCCAAAGATAAACGGTGCTGATGTGTGTATGCAACATGCACGTTACCGATTGTCAACTCATTGCATTCTTTTGACTTCCGTTGCAATAATGATCCCACCTTTATCGGCTAAAAATAGGTTGTTGTCGTGTGCTTGCCAAAAATCGAGCACGTCCGATCACCTTGGTAAAGACTCTGAGACAACAAAGATGACGTCCTTGTTGAACTGCCATGTCGGAAATATAGGGAAGGGGCATTGGAAGATTTGATGGAATTTTTCTATTTCTTTTCAAACAATAACTCACACCCTGAGTCGTGGTTTGGTTTTGCCAAACTTCTATTTCCAAGGTATAGAATAAACCCTCGGCCCTTAAGATGTCTTCATCAGTTTTGAACACATGTATAAACCTGTATGAAATATGACATAGAAATGCTTTTTAATACACTGCATGGATTTGTTCATGTGTGTGATCATACAGAATATAAATACAATTACAGCTAATATACTGCGTATTATCCTATTACATCTTTTATTATAACTCTTCTTAAAATCCACCTCTTTTCTTTGGCTTTTAACACCAGGTAGAGTAGTAGTAATGATCTTATGTGTATACCTTTACCATATGCCGGCAGTGCATTTCATTGTATTTATTTTATTGTACCTTATATATGTGCGTACATATACATATATATATATATATATATATATATATATATATATATA
>NC_045746.1:21513341-21515554 GCF_008692095.1 Etheostoma spectabile | reverse complement strand
TATATATAATTGTGCTTTTATTGTGTTTTCTATTTATTTATTCTGTATTATCTTTTTGTGCAGCACTTTGAAAACCTTGTGTTTGTTAAAATCGTGCTATATAAATAAAATGGATTGGATTGAATTGGATCCATCATTCATCAACACCAGTTAGGATTTACAGTATAGGGTATAATACACATTTAACTGTCCCTATCAATGCTACAGGTGGTTTTAAAGGTGACCTGCTACAATGTTACAATGCCGGATTTTCATGTTACAGGTGGCCAGAGTTTTAAATAATAGGGTAAACCTCAGATATCCCACTGTTGTGATCGCTCTGGCTTCAACAGTTGTGTCTCCTCTCGGCTCTGTATTACATCATGCGGAGCCTGTTTTCTACATGGCCCTGGTCCTCTGCTCCAGGCAGGCACGCTACTGCAGTGTTTACGCTGTCACATAGCTACATGCTAAGTAAGGGAAAGAAGCCTTGATCTGATTTTTGACAGTATAAATTGCTGCTGTATTCCATTACAATCCACTGCCAACTACAAGCTTAAACTAATTTCTCCCCAATCCCGGGTCACATTACTACTGGACAATGTCCGGTTGTGTAGTATTTGGTGAACTTTGGTGAAAAACAAAGCTGTCTATTGTTCATACCAGGTACAAACAGGATTGGGTGAGAACTTCTTTCTTTTGCATATTTCTTTCTTTCTTGCTGTATTGATTATAGGCTTTACAGATGACTCGTGTGTTGGATCGATGTAGACCGATGACCACATATCCATCATAATCCTGCTCACCTCTCCAAAAAAATCAGTTGTTATTGTTGAGGACAATCAGGCAGTCACTGGGAACCATTTGTCTTTGTTAACCACATTGATTCACCCTAAACCAATAATCAATGAAAAATTAAACAGAAAAAAAGATGTTTCAGCCTGACTCAAATGAATTTATTGCCATGCTTTACAGTCAGTGGTTTTTCATGGAGTCGGCTAAGTCTATTCACTTACAGTGCATGATTATTGCATTCACTTCATGCGAGAGAGAGGGGGGGGGTGATGTATTTTTGTTTATTCAAATAAGCAGTGTCAGTGCAGTGGTCTATGACAAACACCCAATTGAATTGCCATTGTTATAAACAAGTTGCTGCTCAGACACCTTTTTTTTTTTAAATGAGGCTAAGAAAACAAATATGAAGTGTTGCAGGGACTTCATTTCCATAGCAAAGGTATGAATGAACTCGGCGTCACCCCGGCAGCAGCTGCTTTCTCAATCCATTCCTTTCATGTGGGGAGAATATTTCATCTTAAACACTGGAATTATCAAGCCAGTGGTCTATAGCCACATACTGTAATTGGATCTACTGTATATGCAATTCTCATAGTGTGTCCATGACATATATCCCAATGTGACGTACACATTAGTCTCACAATGCCCTATTAACAAAAAGAATAAACTATGCCTTTAAGAGATTTTTCACTCTGCTCGAAAGTCTCTGTCATTTACATATTTCCCATTTATTTACCAATCAAGGGTTACACTCTTATGACCTGTGGGCAAAGTCTTTCAAGTTTGAAAAGAAATACCACACATGCTCCTTTAATCTTAAAAATTAGGATTAGGACAGAATTCAAGGATCAAACTATAAAGCAGGAGACCAGAATGTTGCAGTGGGATGTGCTCAGCTCTACCTTTCATTCATCAGCTGTGGAACAAGATTCATTTTCACACTGAATAAAAAGAGGGACAGAAACTACAACATGTTGTCAGCTCATCACAAAACTTTGTATTATTCCATAAAACAATTTCGAGATGAGTGAGAAAAGCCACTGTTGGATTTTGGTGGAGATGCGTTGCATTACTGATTTGTGCGTGTTCTAGGGGAATGTGTTGCAGACATTTCCAATCTCTGATTGTCCTAACTCTCTGTGTTTCAAAACCTTGCTTCTGATTTACTCAGTAATCTTGTGACGATGGAATTACCTAAACTATCGACAGACAACAATGTCTACACGATTCTGCAAAATACTGGACTAAGTAGTTGCAACTTTCTTTGATTTTACTTGTTTTGAAAGTACCTCGCTTACAATCTGTGCATAGCAACCATGGTACGGGTAAGATGAGGAAAAGATTCACTAGCAAGGACCACGCCACAACAATATGTTAGTTAAAGATTTTAATGAACATTAGGAGTGTGCAGATGTATGAATAGATGAGGATGTCGTCTG
>NC_045746.1:21511347-21513331 GCF_008692095.1 Etheostoma spectabile | reverse complement strand
CTGGGAGGATGTGTGATGAACAGGTGGAGGAGACTCAGAGTGGGGGTTCCGTCTCAGAGGCAGTTTTCGCCCCAATAGTTTACAGACCCCCCCCAGACAGTACCTAGACATGAGAGAGGTGTGCAACAGGAAGGAATCAGGAGGAAGATGGATGGATGAAGGGGAGGGTGGGTCAAGCAATCAGAGACAAAGGCTCTAAGATAACAAAATAACTTCATTTGATAAACTATGGTTAAGATATGGTTTAAATAGTTGCTACTGACACACAAATGATCCAAAATGGAGGTCATGATGTCAAACACATTGTCTATAGGCTCAGTCTGCAACTTTTTTAAGAAACTATTCCTGTGCCTGTTCCGTATCAGAAGTGTGTAAGAAGTTTGGATGGTTGTCGTGGAAACATTGATGGGTCAAGGGCAGGGAAGATTGGCAGAACAGGGAGCTAAGTGACAGTACTCTGACCCAATGGAAATCACAATTGTCAGATTGACAGCGCTCTAGCCCAATGGGTTGGGGAAATCTATTTCCAGGATAATTGCCTGCCATGTTCCTTCACCAGGGCCGGAAATTAGGCCCGTTGGAGAGGAGCCAGGTCTGCGCAGAATCGATCGCCGGTGATCGGCGTCCGTTGCATGGCGGTTAGATTTGTGTCCGACTTGATCCCGACTTGCTCTGACGTCGTGCACACGTAGGCAACGATAACCTCACGAGATCCAGGCTGAAGCAGGTTCGAGACGCAGGCAGTCGCTTTTCACCGACTGCAAGACCCAGGCGGACCCAGGGCATGCTGGGAAACACCGGCCTCTCAGCTGATCCAACAGCTGGTTCAGGTTCAGAATCGACTCAACATGATGACGTTTTATACAAACTTTTTAATTAACCGCTAACTTTGGCTTATTCTGTACAAAACACGTGTCATGTGGCTGACGGTGACGTTTAGACGTCAGAGATACTAAATCTGATCACGGATCACATGCAGTCTGTTGTTAATTAAAATCAGCAACAGATCACATGCAGAGCATTTTGAGAACTACTCTGTCACAAAACAACTGGAGACTGTGTACAAGCTGATATATGGGACTGATAAGATTTTATTAAATCAGAATTGTACCACAGTGTTTCTGTCACTTCCTGTTCAGCCTGAAGGCTGCAGGAAACAGCTGGAAACTGTCCGACTTTATAGCTGATTTTTGTCAGAGTGCTGACTGAAACAAGCAACCAACAAGTCCTGTGTTGTTTGACCCATCCACCACACTAACCAACCTCCCTACGCCGAATTTCAGGCTGTCATACTACCTGCTACCATTGTTGATCTATGACTATGTCATCTTGAAGCTGCTGCTCTGCCCGGTGCGTTTTACACACCCACACTGAAGGAATTGAATCTGAAGCTGAGAGACACTGCTCAAGCGTCCGTATGAGTGAGTACGGGTTGTCCAGACATAAAGCCAAGTCATAAACACACACATACACACGGAGATTACACATCATGTGCAACAAACATTTATTGTGTAGTGCAGGGGTCTTCAACAGGGGGTCCGCGACCCCTAGGGGGTCCGCGGAGGTACTGCATGGGGGTCGCGAAAGTTTTGGTTGATTAGACTTTTTTTTATATTCCCCCACCACCCCTGCAATTTTTTCCACTAATTGAAATGTCTTTAAATACACATTAACATGAATTCAACACACTGTAATAAACAGATAAATGGAGGCAGAAGATGTCTTTCAGTCATCAATGCACACATGGCACTATAGGACCAGTTTGATATAACACAATTTTATACAATATATATAATTAGGGGGTCCCCGCTCCATCTCGCCATCAGTTTGGGGGTCCTTGGCCTGGAAAACTGGAACTGCTCCAACAAACTGACAATTGTAGAGGTTTTATTTTGAGCTGAGGGTCACTTGATGATTAATGTGATCGATTGTTCAAAAAAAACGACTGCTTGTGCATAAATCCAATCCAATCCAATCCACTTTA
>NC_045746.1:21511212-21511337 GCF_008692095.1 Etheostoma spectabile | reverse complement strand
ACGATTTTAACAAACACAAGGTTTCCAAGGTGCTGCACAAAAAGATAATACAGAATAAATAGATAACACAATAAAAGGACCATAATATATATATATATATATATATATATATATATATATATATA
>NC_045746.1:21509800-21511202 GCF_008692095.1 Etheostoma spectabile | reverse complement strand
TACACATATATACATACGCACACATATATAAGGTACAATAAAATAAAAACAATAAAAGGCACTGCCGGCATATGGTAAAGGTATACACATAAATCATCACTCTACCTGGTGTTAAAAGCCAAAGGAAAGAGGTGGGTTTTAAGAAGACGGAAAACTGAAACTAAACTGATCAGGCGGGCCGGCTCTGTGGTCGGCATGAAGCTGGACTCAAATGGACGGTGGCAGAGAGGAGGACATTGGACAAACTGTGGACATTACTGACAATGCCAGCCACCCCCTGCACAACCGTCATCAGCAACCAGAGGAGCGGTTCAGTGGAAGGCTGCTCTTCCCAAGTGCCGGACCAACAGACTCAAGGACTCCTTTGTCCCTCATGCCATCCGACTATACAAACTCCTAGGAGGGAGGGAGGAAATAGGGAGAGAGGACAATAACACATACATACAGTATACTACATACAACATATACATACATACATACATACCACATAACCACATACATACATACACACATACATACATACATGCACACCTGGACTTAATCACACCGGTCACTTTAAGTAATTTTTTAACACTGGACTAAACACTGACACTTTATAATAATTTAGGTCTTTTCTGTGTTATTTGACAAATGTTTATTGTGTTATTATTTTATTGGTATTTGTTGATTTTGTTGTCTTATACTGTCTTTTTATCTATTTTATTTCTTGTTCTTGCTAAAAACTGTGCTGGAACTTTCAATTTCCTGCGGGAGTCATCCCAAAGGATCAATAAAGAGAAGTCTAAGTCTAAGTCTAACTTAAGAGTTTTAAATGAGACAGAGAGGAGGGCCTGTTAATGTGCAGGGGCAGCCATTCCAAGTTTTGGAATGGCACAACGGCAAACGCACGGTCCCCCCTGAGCTTAAGCCTAGCTTTAGGCACCGTCAGAAGCAGCTGGTCAGCTGACTTGAGAGATCGGCTGGGGGTGTAGGGGTGCAGCAGCTCAGAGAGGTAAGGGGGGGAAAGGCCATTCAAGGCTTTAAAAGCAAATAAAAGAATTTTAAAATTAATCCTAAAATGGGCGGGAAGCCAGTGGAGTGAAGCTAAAATAGGTGAAAATGTGCTCATACGTGCTTGTGCCTGTTAAAAGACGTGCAGCAGCATTTTGTACAAGCTGAAGATGAGCAATGGAGAACCCGCTAGCCCCCATATAAAGTGAATTACATTAATCCAGCCGAGTGGTCAGAAAGGCGTGGATTACTATCACAAAGTTTTGTCTCTGAAGGACTGGTTTAATTTTTGCTAGCTGCCTTAACTGAAAAAAAGCTAGACTTCACCACAGCTTTATTCTGGCTGTCAAATTTAAGGTCTGAGTCCACTTTTACACCAACATTTTTTACAATTGGCTTGCAATACTGCACC
>NC_045746.1:21509078-21509790 GCF_008692095.1 Etheostoma spectabile | reverse complement strand
GATCAACTTGGGAGGAGGTCAGAGAAGTGCCAGGCTGTAACTTTAGACAGTCCTAACTAATATACAACGAGTAGTCTGAGTCTGACATACAGTAATCCTCGGCTAATTAATGTGATTTGCTTTGATACGGACTGTCAGTGAGGAAATTAAACAATGTCTGGCAGAGGATGGAGACAACTCTTGGCATTCGTAGGATAAGTTTGCATGCTTTCTGCCTGAACAGCTGTTCAATCACCACGGTGATGAGCAATGCACACCAAAAACACAGTAATTCAAGTGCTTTTCGCTTGGTTTAACCATTAATATACTAGAAAGACTGGGACCATAATCCGTCTGCCTTAGCATGAGACTGAAGGTGAAAGCTTGTGCCACAAGCCCTTGGCGTCACTTTTTAACACTCTGGGTCAGGGGCAGGGCTAGAGAGGGCCTCCCGGGTCTGCTGCCCCCCTCCACCGCTGGAATAGTTTTTTTTTTCAATGTTTTGTATCCGGATATAAAATTTGCTCATAATAAAAACAAGTGAAATTAATAATGGATTTGGTGTTTCATTAAGCAGAATTACATTGTGTTCTATCCTATCTAATATTTCACATATTTCTAAGCAGATTTGCTGTGCTGTGCTTCCACCCCACTTTAAAAAAATAACTCTCCTCCAGCATGCATGAGGCTCTGGCAAAGCAAGACTACAAAATGTACGTTTATATGACAAACG
>NC_045746.1:21487416-21509068 GCF_008692095.1 Etheostoma spectabile | reverse complement strand
GGGACACAAACCCCACTCCACTGGGTGAAAGAACTGTGTTGTTTAACCCATCCACCACCACACCCAGGCTCCTTCATTACTACTCGCGACTGTTGTCGTTCCTCATACCTCGTCATGCCCGGTGCGTTCCACACAGACGCTAAAGGGTGCCTTGTGTATCAGTATCTGACACTGAGAGCCACTGACCAAGCGTTGGTATTTTACGAGATGGGAGCGAGAGCGGGTTGTTCCTACAGTCAAAGATCAGGGCCGATACTGACTGACTTCAGTTCAGTTGTTGTTGGTTCAAGCTACTACATCCAGTTCATTTCAAAACTATATTATTCCAGCCTATAACTTATTCTAATTTATTGAGTTAATGAGCTCATAATGACCCAAATTTATGTTTTTTTGTTAGGCAGTGACCATGGCTGAAGTAAATATCACAAGAGCAAACACGGGAGTGAGTTAAAGTATGAGAGTGCAAAGTTCTACATAGAGATGACGTGGTGGAGGGGTCAAACTTACACAGGACTTTCACTCATGAGACCAGGACTGTGTCCCTTGTGGAACCAAAAGTCAACTGTCATTTGAAAATTAATGGAGCTTTAGTCCACGACGTAATGAGTCCATGATGTCACGTACATATAATGTCGTTAAGCTATGAGGATGTGCTGGATATATCAGATTCTGTGCAGCACACTGAACCGACAACAGTGCTCTCAGTCGCCAATAAGTGAAGCTACACTGCTGAAACTGAACATACGGATTTCATCTGTGACTATGATGATTCAGTAAAGTTCACGATGACGATTGGGTTTTAAAGATGTTTTCACACATGCACTAAACATCTCGACATTAACAACTAAAATATTTGGATAAGGGAAGATTGTGGTTACAGTTAAAATTGCAGTAGGTAAGACTTATAAAACCAACTTTCTGTCGTATTTGCTGAAACTGACCCTTCGTTCGAGTAGAACTACATGAAGCAGGTAATTCAAAAAAAGTAATCTGGCTCCTCTGGCTCCACCTACAGCCTGTAATTTGACTTGTAATATGACTTCAGATGCACCCATCAGACCTGGGGGGAGGGGTTTGGGGGGTGTCTAACTTAATGTCAATCACTACTCAGGCACACGCATTCATGAGGCTCGTTCGAGATGAACTGCGCCTCGCCTCTAAAGTGGACGAGAGCAGGCGGCTTCAGACTGAACAGGAAGTGACAAAAACACTTTGGTGCAATTCCTTTTAATAAATTATAATCAGACCCACATTTAAGCTGGTACATTGTCTCTAGTTGTTTTAATTATGACAGAGTAGCTCTCAAAATGTCCTACATGCAATCTGTTGCTGATTTTAATTAACAACAGACTGTAGAGGATCCGTGATCTGAGCGGATTTAGTCTCTTTGACATCTAAACGTAACTGTCAGCCACACAACATGTGTTCTGGACAGAATAAGTCTTTAAATCAGACAAATAGAAATTAAAATCCCTCCAATTCAAAAACAATAAGTTTATATAAAACATCATGTTGAGTCAATTGTGAACCAATCAGGTGTTAAATCAGCTGAGAAGCCGGTGTTTCCCAGCATGCTCTGGGTCCGCCTCGGTCCGCCTGGTTCTTGCAGTTGGTGAAAAGGAACTGCGCCGCCTGCGTCTCAGAACCGCGGCCGCCTTGCTCTCGTGAGATTTCCATTGCCCACGTGTGCATGACATCATCAAGTCGGACACAAATCTACCCGCCATGCAACGGGGGCGGATCGCCGGTGATCGATTCTGCGCAGACCTGGCTCATCTCCAACGAGCCTGTTCTCCCTCGAGGGGGGAGGGGCTTAGGCGACCGCTTGGGCTTTAGCAGAAAGGGGGTGAGGAACTTAGAAGTTGTCGAAGTTCAAATTCTTTGGCTAAATCCTGGATCTTCACAATCCTACCTACAGCACCTTTAAAGAATAAAAAAAAAACCAAGATTAATGGCGGGTATGTGACGGCACACAAACTCTGATCTTCTGTTTAAAAGTCAGATGTTCTGGTGCTGTAGGCTGAGTCCTTGGCGGCGGACCGGGTTCTGATCCCAACCGCTGCCTTTTGCTGCTCCTCGCCGACCCTCTCTCTCTCTTTTCCTGTCTTCAAGCTATCCAATCAATTCAAGGCCATAAAAGCCCTCAAAAAAACAATCTTAAAAAAAACTAAAAATCAGATGTGCTACACTCCAGTCCACCTCCCTGACTCCCATCCTCACTTCCCCTCAAGCGTTATATGGGGATTCTACTTCCTGGATGCTGGCTTTGAATGTAAATCAGGAGGCATAATTGCCCAATATGGTCGTGATTCCTCGGGATGCTGGGCTTGAATAACTTATGCCCTAAAAAGCTGAAGACATTAAATCCATGACCAATTCCAGTGCAAACCCATTTTGGCAAAAACTCTGTATTCAAATAAGTGTCTGACACAGTCAGCACACAAGGAGAACTTAAGTGTTTACTCTCAACTTTCTCCTATCATACCTCCTTTCTTTTTTGCAGTCTTATTTACTATGGTATGTATAACAGTTGAAGCAGAATTTCTACAAAACACCTACAGACAAATCCGCTTCAACTCCTGCTAGGGGCTTAATGACAGAGCAAGCAGACATCTGAGAGGAGACATTATCATCCCGGAGGACGAAAACGCTATTATGAACTGATTAGGTGGAGGAGAGCTGGATGGAAATCACTCTTGAATCTTTTTTTAACCATTAATTAGTGGTTCTGTCAGTGTGGTTCATCCGGCGGGGATGACTAATGCCTAGAGCTCTCCCACTTTCTCCATGACCAGTTGGTACATTGCTGTCACATTTGCATATGTAGCTCTGACAGCAAAAGAAAAATCCCATTGCCTAATAATGTAGCTGGAGTTGTGTGTGCGGTACAGACTTAGCACTTCTCTCTCTGAATCAGATGACATAGCCTACCAAACATCAGTAATTGGTCGGCTGTAAAGTGACAAAGAAGCAAAAGCTGCAAACGTACTCCTTTTTGCAACTCCACTCCTACACTAAGAGAAGAAAGGGTTGTACCAAACTCTATTTAGATTTAATATAAGGTGGAAACATAATCTGGTTCTTCTTCTGTCTGAGAGGCTTCCGGAGCCCAATGGAAACATTGGTTAACACTCTCACTGCTGTCCACAGATCTGATTTCTTCACAGTGTACATCAATAGACTCTTGCTGTGATTTTATTTTTTTTAGATCTGTAAAGTGTTTTAATTAAATTCCTTTTATCCTTAGCTTTGACTGTGCTTTAAAAGACCACTGAAATCAATCTTCTTAGATGTTTGACTTATAGACGACTATAGAATATTTTCTTTAGCACTGTTCACTAGACGTTTTCTTTTTACATCCCTCTTCTGAAGATTGAATGCTTCTCTACAGTTCACTGAAACCTATTTTGGTGTTAATTTGTGTCAACACAAATAGATTTTAAAGAAAAAAAAGTTCTCCCACTCCGTCTCCATCCCTGACTCCCTGAGAAAATGACCCACAACTAACAGCCACGTAACTTTGTTACTTGTGTTGGTCCCCATTTCTCATTAAGTCAAAGATCTAAGACTTTTCATGTGTACACAAAAGGCTTATTTCTCAAATGTTGTTCACAAATATGTCTAAATCTGTGTTAGTGAGCACTTCAACCTAAGGTACACCTGTGCAATAATCATGCTGTCTAATCAGCATCTTGATATGCCACACCTGTGAGGTGGATGGAGTATCTCGGTAAAGTAGAAGTGCTCACCAACACAGATTTAGACAGATTTGTGAACACTATTTGAGAGAAATAAGCCTTTTGTGTACATAGAAAAGGTCTTGCATTGATTGCCAGGTAATGAGGGTGCATACATTGTGCCTTCTGTTTGGTCCTATAATATGTATTGGTTGGGGGAGATGGGCGATTTTTTTTCTTTAAAATCTATTTCTGTTGATTAATTGTGTGTGCCCTATATGCAATAGGTCACAACGGTAGGTTGTGATCATATCACATCAGAGGGGTATTGTTGGGCCCAAGCAACTCTGTGATATAATCACACATATCACAGACTGAAGGGAGTCTTTATAAAATGGTCTCTAAGTATGGCAATATCAAAGTTACAGTCACATGCCAATTTAAATAGACTTTTGTTAATAAATAATATTGTTCACAATAAAATAGGTCCTCCTGGGCTGGCTGATTGCACATACCTACCGAGACGGTTGCTATGTTAACGTTAGCCTTTACTAGCAGCTAGCCCAGACCTTTGGCACGGACTATTTCTCATGCTCAACGCTACAGAAATTTACGCAATAACAATGACACAAACAAACCAACCGATCCAGACAGCGGTAGACACGCAACTAACCGATGGAGGCAGCGCTAGAAGAGCAACTTCATGGCAGATGAACGGCCTTCCTCCGTGGCACTAGCTAGTTTGTTTTCCCCAAAAAATCTCAGACGCAAAGTTATACTTCATTTCAAAGCCGTCGTATGTGGTTATTGTATCACGGCAACGAACCAATCAGATGGCTTGAGTTAGCTAGCCGTTTTATAATGCAATTCTAATAACTATACATACATCCAATCAGACACTGACGGGTACCTGATGACTAACTGCAGATCCCGGGGACCCCTAAGCTCCTGCAAAGCCACAGTTTGTGCTGTTTGTATAGCCCCTGGGCCTGGAAAATTTCACTGCAACCCCCCCCTGCCAGGTGAAAGAAGCAGCATCCCTCTCATACAGGGACAGCTTTATTATGAACCAGAGAGCTGTGTGGAGATAAGCAGGCCGGGTGCACATCATGGTTCTGTGTGCTGGCTGGGACATTCCTGACAAGCCGGCAAATAAAACATGTTCCCTGAATTCGTACAGTACTCTCTCAACATGCTACCGGCACCAAATCCCATTGACACCTTTAGTTTAATATGTAAGGCATACTCTGTAATACATCTGTGATGCTATAGTGGTAAAAAGAGATTTATGACACACAACAAGCTATTAAGGAGCTGTATGTGGTGGGGTAATCAGGGGGGGAAATGGGGTGGAAATTCTCTTCTTCATGCCACATTGATTCATCCTTCACTGAGAGAACCCTCCCCATTATGCACACCTCATCTAAAAGGGCCCAAGGATGATCATTGCGGGCCCACAGTATACTGATCCCAGGTCTGCTGTGAGGTCAACAGAGGTCCCTCCCCGCAGCATCTGGCCTCTCGGGAGGCGGCCATAACTGCGTGATTCAAGGAGTGTTTATTATATCGCTGCATGAGCAAAGAGTGCGAGGTGCACCAGCATGCATCATGTATTTGTCGGCAAATAGAAGGGAACCCTGTCTCGCAATATCGTCGACTCATGTTGTAGTCTGTATGAACATTTCTCTCACAAGGCGCATTGAATCCAAGTCTTCTTTCAAAGATAATATTTAGTATTTTGTTTCTTGATTAAACAAAATGATCATAATGCAGTTGAAAGTGGGTAGGCTGTTCATCAATAGCACTGACTCAATGATTACTGTGTCCAGTGCAAATCCCTTTAACGTAATTGGTTAATTGCATGAATGGTTTAACCCACCCATCTGGCTGTAATGGTGTATTGGTTTCACATTCTTGAGAAACTAGCAGCAGTTAAATCTAGAAGTGGTTTTCAGGTAAAATAAGACTAAGACAAGTTTGGCAGCGTCATGTTTTGCACAATTGTCAAATTGCTGGAACATTTTTGTGTCCTCACGAGTTGTAGAGCATTTGTTTTGAATTATGAGGTACAGGCTGTGTCCAGGGCGTGATGGGTCTGCAGTGATGTTACCAGCCAGCTTCCTGACTCTGGAGGAGAATGAGTCCTGGATGGAGGGCAGGCTGCCACTAACGATTTTTTCTGCAGTCCTGTGTGTCTTTATTTGTGCCAGCCCTGTGATAGACTAACTATGCCTACGGTACACAATGCATCTCACCCAATGCACGCTGGGATAAGCTCCAGCTCTCTGTGACCCTGCACAGGTGTGGATGGATTGAAATAATTTGTGATACTTATTGCAATAATGATTAATACAGACTAAAGGGGTATGAATAGTCAATGAGTTGTGTTGAGCATTTCTGTATGTTTTCTTTTGTTAAAAGCCTCTCACAGCTTGTAAAAGGAAGTATACATTTCTGGAAGAGTGTCATTAGTCAAAAAGAATGTATGTATCATGATTCTTGTCACAGGCTGAACATAGTACTCAAAAGGTATGTCCATTTGGTTTAGCATGTTTTGGACAAACCAAAAGACCTTAAACAACGAATATTGGAGCACAAAATTGCAATCTGAACAGCCAGTATGGAATATGCAATTGCAAAACATTGTGCTAAATCAATTCACGGTTCAACGTCTTCACTTACTTTCTGTGGGATTGAGAGCATTACAACGCCTAACTAGCCAAATGTTCTGGATATATACACTCATAGGGTAGCCTGGAAATCCAGACCCAAAACCAAAAGGATTAAGGGTCTGGCATTGAGTAATGAAAGCCACCAAGCGTGCATTTGAAAATCTCACTGTGCGCAATTGGATAACACTACGACCAATCACAACAACACACAGGGTGACGTATCCTGAGCCCCATACACTTAGCTACCAGCGGAGCTAACTGGTAGATTAAACTGTTGTCATCTGTTCGGCTCAACTCTGACCCCGCCTATATCAAACACATCGATGTGATTGGTGCAGCTTACTCTGGCCCACCTATATCAGATACACCGATGTGATTGGTGCAGCTCGGCTACAAGTGTATAGTTAATGAGCAGCATTACTTGATGTAACTCGCTGAGTAAATTCAAATTGAGCTCTCGCAAGAACTCTGAATTTCCAGGGTACCCACAGGGTGCAATTTGTGAAAAAAGCAGGGGGTGGGGTGGCTTTATAGTGTCACTCATATTATATATTATGTTTTATATATGGTCTATTGGCAAGGTAGCATTGATCATATTGAGAGGGGGATACATGTTGTCCCCACTGGAGATAAAAACAATTCAGCAGAGGCAGGGATATGTAGACCACAAATGGGGAAATCCTACGCATCTCCCCAGCAAATCTCACCCTGCACACTCCACACCATGACACCAAATGGTCTTACTGATGACTCCAGTTTGAAATGCTTTCTGGGTTAAGTGTTTTTGGAATATATGTCTCTTCAATCCCAACCAACATCTGGTCCCTATGGTCAGAATTTGTAGGCTATAGAACTTTATGTTAAATTGTAACTAATGGTATTTGAATCACCTGTGAATTCCATGTGTTTCTATCGCAATGGGATGGGTTGATGGGATTGGTTGTTGAACAACTAGGCCCCACCTCCAAGCTGTCGTGACTCTGCCCCTTGTGTGTACGTCGCTGAATTAAACCTGACTATTTTACACGCTCCGAGGAAGGCTTTGTGCCAAATCGCATCAGTGTTGATTTTTTTTTGCGATGTGAGCCTAATAAAGCAAGTGAAATGTTGTCCTCCTTAACTTGGAAACTTGACATGTGCTACCTTTCCCTTACTTTTCTGGAATGGATCTTGTTTCATATTTCACTGACTCAATTTGCAGTATGTCCTCCCACTGCGGTGAATAGCGGCAGTAAATACACTTTTTCCTTTTTCACTCAAAAATCTAAGCCCTGTGGTTAAGACCATTCTCTATCCTCTCTGTGATTTGACATTTCATTTTATCATTTTTTTCCCACTGGGATTACTGCACGGTGATGGCAAGGCGACATTGAGGGGTAATATTGGCACAAAGTGGCCCTCGAGCACATCGATGGCCAAAGCTCAGAGCTGAGCGGTCGCTGCGGTCAAGGTTACGATGCAATGAAAGCCATTTGCCTTGTATCCCTGCGCTTCGGGCCACCGTGGAACAATGCCAGAGCCTGTGCTGCTTTGTCCCAGACCCCTAACATGTTATTTAAATTCTGACCGTGGAACCGGTCAAAAGCTGCTAAAGCCACAACCTTGCAGGACTAAACTGACAGCTTCAGTTGATGATGGCTCCATGATACCGATTTGTAGTGAGTTCACTACAAAATGCACTGACTGTTGGAATTCTCAATAAGATCCGCTGGCTTAATATGATCTACTGTTGTTTCGTTCCTCCCGTTTGGAGCCGTTTACTGCTTCAAAGTTTCTAATTAACTGGATAGAGATAGAAAAAAAAAACACTCTTCAAAGTGAGTATCTTTAATTAATACTGGAGAATTAGGAGAGAGGGACCTGGAGCTTTATTGATCTTTTACCAGTTTTAATTAACTTAGTGACTTACTTTGGCTGGTGTGTTACATTCCTTAAAGCAGCTTATTTATATAGCATAACACCTGATTAGTATTTGGGTCAATCTCATATCTGATAAAAGTATTTTCAATTTCCCATTGTGTTCTGTTGTTGTTAGTCCTAATGTTAACTATGTTTCTTTGGCTTGATCTGAGCTAGTGGCATTATGGATGCATATGGAGCTACAGTGGTGTTTGTAAAATATTTTACAAAGTGTCTATCAAACAAATCAAGTTGTCTTTGCATTTCATTCCCAGTTTACATAACGCCTTTTTTGTATGGACTCTAAACACCAAATGTGGCTTTTGTGGATAAGGCCGGCTGTATTTTACAGTTTTCTTATTGCCAACAAATTATGAACAGAGCAGAACCAACAATCCTATAATGTCATTTTACTGCTTACTTACTTATACCACTATTCATCACATCCCCAACCGGCACCGTCAGACTCCACCTACCAAGGGCCTGGGTCTGTCCCAGGTTTCTTCCTAAAGTTTTTCCTTGCCACTGTCGCACTAAATGCTTGCACTTAGGGGAAATACTAGAATTGTGGGGTCCTTGTAAATTATAGAGTGGTCTAGAACCTACTCTATCCGTAAAGTGTCCTGAGATAAGTCTTGTTATGATTTGATACTAGGCTGCAATAAAATTGAATTGAATTAAACCTTTGGACTTTGTCCCTCTGTCTGTGGTTGTCATGAGACTTGTGTAACCGGGCCCAATGGAGGGCTTAGCAAAAATGTAGCAATTTAACACAGTCAACAACGCCACCATGGGACTTTCACCCAAAGAGTTTAAAATTTAATTTGAAATTGGTTGGTCCCAATCCCAGGGATTCCCACTACACAAGCAAGCCCACCTAAATGTTTAGAGACAAGGGGTTATAGTTTGGTATTTGTTATATATTTTGTTATTGTGTTATTTTTTTGGTCTTGTATATGTGATTTCGGTCTTGTGGTCACTTGAGTGTCTGTATGTTGTGTTTCCTGTTTTACTTTGATAGTCTGGTTTTCTCTGCTGTCTTACTTCCTGTGTTTTCCGGCACATGTGATTACCTGATGTCTTTCACCTGTTTCCCAGCCCTTGTGTCACCTGGCTCTTGTTATCTCGTTACCTTCTGTCTTTAGTCTTGGTGTTCCCCTTGTCCGTTGTCAGATCATTGTAGTGGTTTTCTATTTGGATTGCATGTGTGTGAGTCTTCCCGTGTAGTCTCAGTTTTCCTGGTTCCTGTGATTCTTGTTTTGACTTTGTCTTCATTCTGGATTACTTTTTGCCTGCTGTATCCAAGGGCCTGTTGATCGAAAGTAGAATTAAGATATCCAGGATAAGTGAAACAGCGCAGCTTGACTTAGTGTGATCTGCTCATCGCGGCTTAATCGATTGCACATTTGCCGAGCCAGGATGAACAAAGAGTTTTAAAGGATTTTAAAAATGTACTTGAAAGTAAAGCAGTAGTTATTTCTGATGTAACTAGTTACTTTTATAATTTGTAACTGAGTATTTTTTTGGAAGAAGTAACTAGTTTTTTTTTTTTTTAAAGTAACACTGCAGGCAGGAGTCCTATAACAGTCTTCATATACAGTACATATCAGGTGATTGACAGGTTGTGATTTGTGCTTTCTTTAATGAAAGGTAATTATCGTATTGTTTTATATTGCTGTATACATAACGCACAGGGATACATAGCAATAAGTAATAAAGAACACTTCAAAGCACCGTATCATTTCGGTGGAGCGAACTGTTCCAAGCTGCTCAATTTGAGACAGAAATTGCATTTGTGGTCATGTTCATCATGTCGCTCCTGCAGAGGTTCCCCTCTGTTTCAGGAGCCAGCCTGCTGAGACTTTTGTTAAACCAGAACCATAAATACAGCTGGACTCTGTGAGGGGTTGCTGCCAAGTTGGAGCCAAACCACGCATGAGCTGTTCATGCTCACTGGGTTTCTATCATCTTTGGGGTTTGGGTAAATAAAAGGCAGTAAACTAGCAATTAGTGGATCAGTCAGTGATTACCACTAGTCTTCTTGTCAAAGATTTTGAATAGAAATGTTCAAAAAAAGCGTTTTTGATCTGACCATTGGTCATAAATTTCAAATGGAAAGCATGAACATTCAATGGCCTATTCCATCATTAAACAGTGTATCTTGTAGAAATTTAGTGGTGCTACAGAAAAAGCTCATGGAGAGTCAAAGAGGAAAAGGGTTTATCCTCTGGTGAGCATAAATGGAAATCTGACACTGAGATTTTGACATTTCTCAAGTACAAATAGAAATCCTGACCTTATGGTACCCCTAGATCTCAACGGGACAGGTCAGGGACATCCTCTGGGGACTATGATATTGTTGAAATATCTTTCTGTGAACTAAATGTGGGACATGTACGTAAATCCGGCCAATAGACCATTATTGGTTTCTTTAGCATGAATGGTAGCATGGCAGTGGGCTATGAAGGATCTATGCACACGGTATAAAGCTTGTGGTGCGTTAAGGGCGTGTCCAAAGCCACTTAAGCCAGTTTGACGGTGGTAAAAGTGTCCGCGCACCGGGCGCATGGTTCCAAAGGGTTGTACTTAGTGTCTTAATTAATTGTCTTAATAAATTGTCTGAATTAACTCATAGATGTGTTCTGGAGGTAACATGAAATCACCCAATCAGACTGTCATCTCCCATTCCCTTTAACAGCCAGGCGCGTTTGTACATTGGAGCATTGCTATTATGATGGCTGATTTGCATTGTAACATTTTTTATTTTTAATCTTTTGTGTGTGTGTGTGTGTGTGTGTGTGTGTAACCAGCATAGTGAGCGCATGCTGTGCATAAGCCTAGGTGAATTTCACTAATGAGCTGTTAAAAAAACAATGAAATGCTGTGTTATTTATTGACTTTAGACCAGGGTTTTTGTTGGTCAATGGTGCTATCACTTCCCGCTGCCTCACAATAACAATACACCAAGAATTCACCTGAACACACGTCTTTTTTTTAATTAGCAGACAATTGGGTCAGGCTTTGCGCCGTGCTGCGCGGGTGCAAGATCGGGCCCAGTGAATCTAGGAGGGGTTTACTTAATCCTATATTTTTCTTACCTCAAACACACTATTCTGAAGTGAAGGCTTAATTAAAGAGTGTGGAAGATTTGCTTTCAGTATATTAAATCAGCTTGAACAGAGAATTATCACCTGGATCTGCAGCTCCTCTTACATAAGAGAAGTTGGCCAAGGTAGCAGTACAAGTCTAATTAGAATCCAAAATTCCTGGCCAGATTGGTGTAGTTTGGTGCAGGTGTCTTCTTTCAGCATTCTACATACACCTGAAGTACAAAGTGAGCTCTGAGGTGGACTTCCTGCCTCCTGGAAGCATCATCGCACCCTGCTGCAGGAAGACATCCACTGAGTTGAACAATGCTTTACAAATGCTCCTCATATAGTCTGGATCAACGACAGTTCATTAATCGGAAAGTGGCCGGAACGTCCACTTTATTTGTGTACCTGAAGGGTGATTGGGTGTGCAGCAGGTATAAAAACACATGAATTTACATACAAGATAAACACACAGTCACAAGTGCAAAACTCAAACTCCAAGCTAGCAAGCTACACGCTAAAAATGGCAAGTTTTAAAGAAAATTTGAATCGTGCAACAAGGCAGGCCTGCTTGGTTCTTTCAGCGAATGGTTGTACAGATTTGCAAAAAATATTTTCACAGCATTTACCCTCTAACTGACACATCTTGGGAATGATTGGTGGGGATTGCTATGGATGAAATACACACAGTGTAAAGTGTTCTTCTAAACTGTGAGGTGTCCACACTTGAAAGAGACCAGACTTTGGATTTCACTTAGAAAGTTTTACTTTGACCAGTTGAACAGGTACCAGTGTAACAAAGGTGAACAGGTCAACAGATCAACTGGTGAAAAACCTTTAAATACAAAAGAAATGAAAAGCGTTTTAATTAAACAGGTAGGGTCGTCAGAGAAAGAATTATTGCCCAAAAAGTCAAGTGTATCGTCTGCAAGAAAGCAAAAGCAAGAACCAACAAGCAAATAATGGGAAACATACCTGAAGAGGGAATGAGTCCTTACCTCAAGTGAAGGAGTTTAAATACCTAGGGGTCTTGTTTATGAGTAAGGGGACCATGGAGAAGGAGATTGGTCAGAGAACCGGAGCAGCGGGTGCAGTATTACTTTCAGTTCATCGCACCGTTGTGATAAAAAGGGAGCTGAGCCAGAAGGCAAAGCTCTCCATCTACCGATCAGTGTTCGTTCCTACCCTTACCTATGGTCATGAAGGCTGGGTCATGTCTGAAAAAACAAGATCCAGGGTACAAGCGGCCAAGATGAGTTTCCTCAGGAGGGGGGGCTGGCGTCTCCCTTAGAGATAGGGTGAGAAGCTCAGTCATCCGAGAGGAGCTCGGAGTAGAGCCGCTGCTCCTTTGCGTCGAAAGGAGCCAGTTGAGGTGGGTCGGGCATCCGGTAAGGATGCCTCCTGGGGGCCTCCCTAGGGAGGTGTTCCAGGCACGTCCAGCTGGGAGGAGGCCTCGGGGAGGACCCAGGACTAGGTGGAGAGATTATATCTCCAACCTGAACCTGGGAACGCCTCGGGATCCCCCAGTCGGAGCTGGTTGATGTGGCTCGGGAAAGGGAAGTTTGGGGTCCCCTGCTGGAGCTGCTGACCCCGCGACCAGATTCCGGATAAGGGGAAGAAGATGGATGGATGGATACCTGAAGAAAGGTCCAATCCTGCTGCACCTTGACCTGTTTGGACCTTACCATGTGAAGGATGATTTCAAGAAAAGAGTAACCGTGAAAGTATGGGGCGTCGTATTTTGCTGTATGTCTGGCCGACCCATCCATGTAGAGCTAGCACACACACCATCAACAGGAGAGCTTCCTGCTTACCTACCAGAGGTTCACCTGGTTGAGCAGACGCCAGGGCGCCCACAGTCACGTGCGGGCTGACGTGCAGAGCGTGTGCAGGGGACCTCTGCGGTCACGTGCAGAGCGTGCACAGGGGAAACGGCATGCAGGAGAAGGAAATGAGATGGCCAGACAGCCACACCTATGCCGGGTTGGCACACAGCGATTCACTGGGAAGAGCTAATGACATTTAACCATGTATCCAGTTGATTTAAACAGCTCATGTTACTGTATTGTGTGAACAGTTAACTTCATTGAATATTGTATGCAACGTTTTCTATTGCGGGTTGTAAATTTTCCACCAAAACGAGTTCCTTCCCGAGACTATTTTGGTGCATCGGCTTAGCGCCACCCAAGACGATTTTGATTGGTTTAAAGGAATGCAAAACAACCCACCAGGTTTTTTTCTCCTATTCTGCCATGTATTTGTGGAGGGGGCAGCCCTTTGGAGTAAGGTCTGGCAATGCGAGACTGCTTCTTAAATCCTCCAAGCCACATGACATGGAGCTGCATACTAGACTTAAGCTAGGTAAATAAAGAACACAAACAGTGGCTTTGAAATGCCACTTTCTAACAACCAGACCAGGAGGCTCCGTTAATGTGGGTCATCAGCTAACATCAGAGCATCAGCTCTGCATAACTAATTCAAGCTTTGCATTTATTTGCAAATGTGTGAATGTTTTTGATCAGCCTGCTTCAACAGGAAACCAGATTAGATGTAGGTCATTTCTTATTTGACTCATTTCTTACTCATATCTTAAACAACATGTCATGTATTTGAAGGGATACAGTATGAGAAAGTTACTTCTACATAAGTAGTAACTTATGTAGTTGTTAGAATGTGTCTGACTGGCAGTATGATGATGAATAATCCGGTGCACTATATAAACTGTGGCTTAATGTAGAAACACATATTAGAAATGCCCATGTTCACTATACAGCACTGGCTTTGCAAATGCATATCAAATCTCCCAGCAATTGAAGGTGCTGACATTGTGAACATCCATTGTATAGAAATATATAAAACTAGACAAAATCAAGAGAGAAACCAGATGGCTATTTAACAAAACCTAGATAGCTGATTAAATGGGGATTTCCCAGTTATCCTGGCTCAGATTAGCTGTGACTCGGTTTCACAAAAGCAGAGGCTTCTAAGTTACCATAGATATTTATTCTGTGCAGCTAGTCCTGACCAGGCTTACCGCCAGGATTTAGTTTAGTTTATATGTCAGGGGCCCTGTACCAGAGTTACAGCTAATTTACATCTGTGGTTCCTGGGGATAGAAGATAAAAGGACAATATAGACAATACTACCAAAACAGATAGAAACTTAACAACAAACCACATATAACAAGCATTACATAATGTATAAACCAGTATACATAATCTATATTCAATGTTATAGAAAGATCAATGATTACATAGTTGTTTTGCCTTTTATTAATCATTTTCTGTTAACTCAGCAGTGCTTTTACCTTATTATTATCAGCCTGCATTAACACACAACAGGTGCATGTTGCTGTTCAGTTAAGCACTGTTATTATTTAAAGTTGTGATCATAATTTTTTTTATAATTATTCATGTCAGAGTCATTGTTACTGTTATATTTCAGAATGTCCACATAGTGTTACCCCTGATTTCCACCAACTGCGGAACGTCTGTTCCGACTCCGTCCCAGCTCCGGCGATCAAGTCAGCACAGGGCAGATACTGCTGGACAGGAAGTCGAGCACAGAAACAAAAGAAAACATCCGGTTAATTTTCAAAATAAAATACACCATGCTCACGACGGATCATATTTCCCTGCACTACACCTTGAAAATGTCATAATGGGCCGTGACACTGGACTGCTCGGGGGGGACACAACAACGGGGGAATGATATGCCACATGTGGGACGGTGACAACAACTCGCGCCGGGACACGATCCGCGGTGTCTGGGGGACGCAACAACGGGGAAATGAAATGCCACACGCCCGCCACAACAACAGGACAGTTAGAGTTAGGAAAAAAAGAACGGGGGAAGGAACCGTCAGACGTGAAAACCTGCAGACTGCTGATTGGTCGGAGAGAATCGTCACTAATCACCGTGTCATCATCGCTGGAGACAGACGGGGGGTGTCCTGGAAAAACACCGCCATTTTTAAATAGTTTCGCCTGCAGTGGTTTTTTTTCTTTTGAAACTAAATTTGTCTCCTGGCTGTGGCAACAGCCACATGCCGAGATTCAAAAGCAACACACCTTCGACACTCTGTGTGTGTTTCCCGCTTTAATACAGCCACGCTTGCCTCACGCATGAGGCGCTACTAATCCGCAATGGAAAGAGAAGGGTGGGGCACTGCGGTTCAGACGACCAGGTAGCCTACCGTGTAATGGAAAAACGCCATTACTGATTACACTTGATGAATGCAGTACTTGTACCTTTTCTAGTTGCACTACATCTATGTTGTACTATAGTGAATGGGCTGGGCAACACAATGGCAACTCCCACTTTTGGATCTGCTGTCCAATAGATTTGAAAGCCTGTTCCACCAGTCATCCAAGTTGAAATGCACTGCTTAGGCTCCATGCAGCTGGAAGAACTGCAGAGAGCTCTGTTTCAGCGCACAAAATCAAGTAGGTTGTCATGTGTTGTGACATTATCCATATTATCTTAACTGTGTAATGGTTCATGTATATTTTCACAGATCTTGTTTATTTTGTCTGCCTTTGTTGTATGTGTTGTGGCGTATGAAAGGTAATCTGCTTCAGGTATGATGAACCTCTAACAAAAAAAAAACGTCCACTAAGTCTACTGTCATTGAAACCCACACTGTATCTGAAAGCTGTCCCAACACATTGGAGTCCTCCATTATGTTGTTGAGAAGCTGTATATGATAACCTCCCCATGCTCAACGTGACCCTTTCTGCTCCCTAGATTGGTTATTGATCCTGCTTTCTTTACGCATATTGCCGCATGCCCTTTTTTTTCTCTCGGCCCGGTCTTTTATGTGGAGACAGTCTAGCCCGTTGTGTAGTATCTTGTTGCATGAAAAATGCTGAACGGGATGAGCCATGTCACCTTCTCCGGCTTGTCCCCTCCTATAAATAATGATAATTTCAGAAGCCCGTCAATTTAGCTTTGTGGAGCAATATTTTCAAAAGCATTTATTTTTCCAGTTCAATAGATCCTCACATTTCATTACCCAAAGTGCCCCCCCCTCTCCACGTTTTCCCCTCTCTGAAAGGAAAGTATGGACATGTAGCCTTAATCCACAACACACCGAAATCCAATCAATAGACACAATAAAGAGACTCCAATCAATCAATACCACTTTTCTCCGGCATCAGTCAGATCATAGGAGTAGCATGTGATGGATCTTTCCTTATAGATTTTCTCATTCATAAACATTTTACAGAGAGGGTGGACATTTAGTAAGGCAATCCACTGTGAAAGCTTAATAATAAATACACTTCCAGAGCTTACATTGTGCGGTTTTTGGTTATATTTTAAGCCCTAGTTTGTGCTGCTGTTGTATTACATTACATTGCAAGGGGAGATTTCAAAGTTTAATTAGAACACTATCTTGTATTAGCATCCAACAGCAGCTATCTACAATGCTAACCTTTAATGGAGTGGAGCTGTATTGTCTTTTCTCCCTCTAATGACTGTGTGCTTGCGATGAGTTATGAGATTGTATGTTTGGGAGTGCATTCCAACATCACTCTGCTTCCACTGTAGACACAGCATTCATTAAAATAAGGGAGGAAATGGATGGTGATTGGACGATGAGGTGGTCCATTCTCAGGTCCATCATCAGTGTTTCATCACTGACGTATCTGGAGAAGTAGCTGGACTTTGATCATGAATGAAATGATTAATTATGTTGGATTTTTTTATTTTTTTGTTGTGGAAACTCGCTTGGTAGCAGAGACACGTCTTTTGCTTTACCCTCACTGTAGAGAATCCACCAAAACAAGGCATGGACGGGTGAAAGAGATCAACAGTCTTGAGGCAAAAAGGTCCTGGTTATGCTTCAATTGCTCGGATAATGAGTGAACAAAGATACTAGCGAGCACGACAGTATCACCTTGCAAATGTGGGTGTTTTTTTGCTTTGTTTTGAGCCAGCATACTCATATATCATTCAGCCATCTCCTCTGACAGGCAGCCAGCTGTGTCCATGTCAGTATTCTGTCAGAACAGCAGTTCTCTTCAATCAATCATCTCATTACCCATTCCAACATTTTGAAGATGAAAATGACGCAGTGAATTAGATAGGAATTGGCGACTCCGTTAGAATTAGCGAGCGCTGAAAGGGCGGGGGATGGTGGCTCCCACGACTGGCCTGGCAACACAGGCTTATTACAAAAACATAATTGGGCTGTTTTGACACTTCACAGTGTCCCCCCCCCCCTTCTGTTTGTTGGCGCCTCGCTGGGAACGTCGGTGATGAGGCGAAGCCTCGCCTTGTGTCTTTTGCTGTCGTACAACAAAATCAATGATTCGTGAACAGCGCCCGGTGACCCGGAACACACAGCAGTCGGCGCTGGGTGTCAGATAGGCACCCCTGCCACTACCCACAATATGATTATACACAGCCAAATGAACACTCAAGTCATTCACTTCAATAAAAAAAAAAGATGTGTGACATGACAAACACACTCAGGAGCCCTGACAGTGTTCAGTAATTACTTGATCTTGCAGTTCACAGCCTTTGGTAACACACAGGCGGTAAGCCACCCAGACATCCATAGGGTAAATGATCGCTCTACAGCACAGTGTGGAGCTTCATACTGAGCAGCCGCTGTGCTTCTCCTCCTTGTGACTCTCAAAAGTCCTTTGCACATCCTAACTTGCCCTAACTGACAGACCTACAGTATCCTCTCTCTCTCTCTCTCTCTCTCTCTCCTTCCCTACCTCCCTCTAAGACCCTGGAGGAACGGAGGTCTGGCAAATGCTGCTCTACGTTGAAAGGGATTAGAAAGATTTGTAAGTGCTCAAGCTGACTACTCCATGTCAGGATTGCAGTGCTAGCTGGAGGGCTGTGGTTGGACTCATTTTTTATTTAATTTTTTTCTTTTTTTAATGGCGCATGCCACTTTTTTTTATCTGCCTTGCTTTTCTCGGCCGTCCTGCTGAGGCTAATGTGAGGCGGAGAAGCAGGCTGACAAAAGCCACAGTATCTCCAGGCCCCGGCATCCTTCCGCCGCTATACATCTCTATCTGCTATCATTGGTTGGAATTTGTTTTCTCTGTGGGGTCATGATGTTGTTAAGACACTTTTCCTGCCGTAAAGTGGCTGCTCACCATGGAAATAGTCTGTTCACTTGTGACTGTATTATTCCTTCCCCCGAGGAACTTTGTGTTCACTTCCACTCAGAGGCATATATTGCACAGGCTTGGTAAAGTTCCATATCAATTTTTCAATTCTACGCAGCCTGAAATAGTTGTCAAACGGCCTAGTTTGAAAATGCCACTGTTCCCGGAAGAAATGCAGGATGTTATAAATACAGGAAAAACACATTATCTATCTTACAGATGCAAAATGCAAGATTTATCCTGACTGAAGCACTCTGGCCTCCGCTTAAATCAAATGATTATATGTGCACCCAGAAAACCTATTTGTTTCCCCTCACTCTAATAGTCCTACCATGGCTGTTTCCAGCCCTGTGATCACAACCTTCAATTTCATACATGGCTCTCTGCGACAGCCCAGGTTGTATGAATAGCATGGGTCAGGCACATCCCATCCAGCGTTTCATTATTCATTGTTCTCATTTTCCTAGAGAGATTCATTCCTTTTCAGGAAGTCATCTAGAAAGCATTGAATGCCTATTTCCTGCCGGCCGGTGCGAGAAGGGGGGGGGGGGGGGGGGGGGGGGGGGGGGGGAGGGGTTAGGGAAAAATCTGCAAATGGAGCTGAACAAAAAAAAGGCTGCCTCTACAGAAATTGCCTGCGTTTCCCGTTGATAGGAATCACAGCGTGTTTTTGTTGACCACAGTTGTTCATTTCTACATGCAGAGATATCTGTGCACCGTAATACCTCAGTTACTTACATCCCTCTTACATACTTTGTCAGAATGCCCCCCCCCCCATTTATTTTTATGTTTATAAAAATAACCCAAATGTGGCTGGTAATAATGTATCAGCTTGGTCAGCATGCTCATTTTGTGATTGCTTCTAAATAGCTGAATAGTAGCTGATTATATGCGTGTGCACGTGCTTGTCTACAGTAAGACAGATGCATTGTGGGGACATGTACTGTAGTTCAGTTGACAGGACAGGAATACATCAGCAGGCAGCATTGTGACTGTTGAATTCAACCAATTATGTGATTGTATAATCAATGGAGCTTATGCTATTTCTGGGTGTGATTCTTGATCACAAAATCAGCTGGAAACCCCATGTTAAACACGTAAGAGCAAAAGTAGTACCGAATATTAGAGTAATGGGGAAAGCAAAGAACCGGACCAAAAATAATTATCTCCCATTGACTCCCGTTCATATTTTTTTCGGAAGTAGAAGGGCGTGACATTGGCTCTCTATAGTCTGTCCAATCAATCAAAGTGTAAAAAAAAAAGGTACAAAAGATTTATTTTGAAAAGTACAGAGTTGAGGAAAGAGAGTGAAAGTGATGGTAATACCGCTTGATTTTTATTTTTGATTGTTCTTCCTTATCGTAATAGCTAGGTAAAAAACATATACAAAACATCCTGTATGCAGTTTTTAAATAATAAAAAAAGGAGGCCAACATACAGTGTATAATATTCTCACTGAAAATAGGTCTTATTACAGCAAATAAGATGGGAACACCTTTAGTGGCTGCTGCCTTCTCTGATTTACATCATGCATGAAATTGTCTTCCTCTTTCTAAAACATAAATAAATAAAAAGAACAAAAATTACCAGTGGAGAGTGGACCATTGTTTTCAGCCCCGCGACTGAGTCACCCAGCATTATCAAGGCGCGAGAGAGCGAGAGAGTGACAGCCAATGTGTATATGAATGCATCTTTGCTGCAGCTACTTCAAATGAAAGTTTCAATCCTTTTCAGCTTGCCGCTCCTCACCGCCCACCATGTGACCATAGCAACCATGGGAACCATGGCTGGGTTCATCTCAAGCTTATGAGTCTACAGCATTCAGAAATAATCAGATGGTGTGTTTGTCCATGTAGTAACGCATAAGTTAATTGTTGATATTTTTGTCTCAAACCTACGAGTATTGTATTAAGATTAGAAAAACGTAGACCCAAATGGGAAGTGAGTAAACTGAATTAGCTCAATTGCACAGATGTACGCATCTATCAATAAAAAAGACTACTTTGAGGGAAAACCACTTACAAGGTTGGATTATTTGGTATGGGCCAATAAAGAACATTTTGGCAACATTATATTGGTATACAATAAGAGAGAAGGTAAGGAGGTCGGGCTACAGGGCTGACACATGTACACATTACATGTTGAGACAAGAATAGGTGGAAAGATAGCACAACCCTGTCCCCTGTCATTAATTTGCAACAACAAATGTGTTTTGAAAGAACTGTTATATAATACTCTGTTGTTTATTGACGTAATGATCAAGTCCCACAAAATGTTGCTGTTGATTGAGAAGTAAAATGTTACGTTTAATAATAAATAATAATACATTTGATCTGTAATGCACTTTACATTTAAACTAATCTAAAAGTGCTACAGGTAAGATCATAAAAGCAAGGTAAAAAACATCTCGCACCCACTCCATGGCTTGTTGCTCAATCACAGGAGCACTTTCAGTGACAGACTCATTCTCCCAAAATGCACCACAGAGCGCCACAGGAAGTCATTCCTGCCTGTGGCCATCAAACGTTTTAACTCCTCCCTCTAAATGTCTGACACACAGACACTTAGAGAGGTTGAAACTGGACAATATTATCTGTATTATCTGTTTTGTGCAATAACACTGGCCTGACATGTGTGCAATTCTCAACTACTACAATTATTATTATTATTATTTTACATTTCACCATTGCAATTCCTTAATTATGTTAATTATGTTAATAATGTATAATAACATTCCTTTATGTAAATACCGTACATAGCCACACTCCTTATATTTCTTTATTTGTATTTCTAGTCTGATATTTATAATATTTGCAACACAGAGTTTTCCTTCGGGGATCAATAAAGTATTTCTGATTTCTGATTTCTGATTTCTGATCAGTGGAACATATCTATAAATAGTGCAACGACATTTTTGTGCAAGGTTAAAACTCATAAGTTCTGCTAAAAAGAAATGTATTTAGTCCTTTTTTTTAAAGTCTCAATAGTCAAGAGTCAATAGTAATAGAGGGCATTCCAAGTCCGAGGAGCGGCAGAGCAGAATGCACCATCACCTATGGTGCTGAGCTTAGTTCTGGGGAGGAGGAGGCGGTTGGAGTTTTTTGAGTGGAGGGATCGTGTTGTAGTGAGAGGGATGAGTAATTCTTTCAGGTGGGGGGGGAGGGGGCATTTCCATAGATGCA
>NC_045746.1:21482133-21487406 GCF_008692095.1 Etheostoma spectabile | reverse complement strand
AGAATTGAGACCTTATATTCAATCCTAGTAGAAACGGGAAGCCAGTGAAGTGAGTGGAGAATGGGTGTGATGTGGTCGTACTTACCCACTCTCCTCAGGATCCTTGCAGCACTGTTCTGAACGTCTTGCAGTTTCTGCAGACTCTTGTTAGGGATCCCAATGAGAAGTGCGTTACAGTAATCCAGTCTGGAGGAGACAAAGGCATGGACCAGTTTTTCAGCATCAGCTAAGTTGAGTGTAGAACGGAGTTTTGCAATATTTCTGAGATGATAGGAGATCTTGCAGAGGTTTTTGATCTGGGCTTCAAAGGTGAGTTGTGGATCAAATCTTAGACTGTTGTGGAGAGGGGAATATCTGGACCGGAGATAGTTATACCGGTTATGGAGGATGACTGGACTTGATGTGAGGTACCAACAAGGATTGTCTCAGTTTTGGAGCTGTTTAACTGTAGAAAATTGTGTTTCATCCACACCTTTATCTCCTCCAGACAGGTGGTGATTGTTGAAGACGACAATGATGCTGTTGCTGCAGTGGGTTGTGAGTCTGTGAGTTTGTGGAAATAGGGCTTATCACGGTCTCTCCTAGCTGTAGATGGGGGGGACCGGTGCATTTTTTTGTCTCAGTAAATGCATTGTTTCAGCCCGGGTAAACACCGGCAGAGCCGCCGCTAGTTAGCTTAGCGTAGTAAATGGAATCCTATGTTGCCCACCTGACTACAACTAGGGGAGATCGGGATAAGCCCTATTTCCACAAATGGTGGCGAATTGCTTTTAAGGTTCGGGAAAGATCATTGGTTTGATTTGGATGAAGACCGCAGTGACTTGAGACACAACGTGGTTTGTGCTACACTGATTTAAAATGCTCTGAGGAGCAGGTGGCACATTGTATGGCAGCCTCGGCCACCAGTTTTTGAATTTGTGAGTAAATGGTGCCTGTAGTGTGTAGTGGTCGTTAAGACTATAAAAGCGCTATATAAATGCAGTCCATTTGCAGTCCATTTACATACAGCTGTAATCTTGGAACCCATTGACTATTTGTATGACAACGGAAATGGCCAATATTTGCCGGTTCCGGTGTAGCCAGCAGATATCGGGGCCACGACTTCCTGTTCTGCACACCCGGTCCGATTAACAACTTGAGAACTTTGTCACTGGAACAAATGAAGTCTCAGCAGAGCCAGTTTCTACCTTTTTTTTTCTTTTTTTTGTGGAATGAAAAAAAATGAAAGAAGAGTGATAGAGTTAGAGAAAAATAACTTGTGCTTGAGCTGTCATACTGTAGGACACATGAGGGCTCCTATTGATCTGTCAAATATGAGTGACTCTATTCACTTCCTTTTGATCTGCAGAACATGACACATCCTGGATGGGTAGATGGAGCAGATTTGGGGCATCAAAGTAGAGTTGTAGCAAAAGTAATGCGGTGACGCTCAGGTAACTGATACCCCATGAGAGCCAGCTTCTGGTCTGTGAACTAGACAACAGCATGGATCTGATATCAATCAAAGTCACATTGAAAACAATCAGCTGATATGATACACCTGGAGCAGACCGCAGGAGAGATCGGAGGAAGCAGCTAAACTGTCATGCCGCTGGTGTCTGCGTGGTGTGGGGATCCATTATCGCATCAGCCCTTCTGAGGATGTCACCTGCCATTTTACACTACTCACAGTATTGATCATTTTGCACCACATTTAGAGGAAATTCCACCCAAGGTGACACCAGGAAACACCAGAGAGAGGGTAGGGGGTAGGACATAATCTTTTCCTTTGCAAATGAGCTCTTAGATGAGTTAATTTAATCCCTGGACTAAACAAATTAGAGCTAGGATGTATCATGTTCTCTGCCAAGTCCTAATGGCCTCATCGCTTCTGAAGCGCCATGTGAGAATGGAAGAGTCCCTCAGCACTGCCTCATAAAATGCATCCACAGAATAAAGTAAGTTGTGTTCTCATCCATTAGACACACAGCTCTATCTAATGGATACGCTATAAATAGACAGGAGTTGCTGGCAACAGGTGTCTAAGACAAACACACTTGATACTTGTTTATGCAGTGCATAACTACGTGAAGATGTTTTTACCCTTTCTAAAACTGCTTTTGGTTAACACATACTGTTGTCCAATTACTAGCTAAAATCAAACCATACAGTTTTCCATACGGATATTTTATTTGGCTGTCTGACCATGCTTTTTATATTAGTTTATTTTTTATTATTTCATCTTGTCAGAAGCACCTTTCACCGGGGGGGGGGGGGGGGGGGGGCACCAATAGCTTTAACCCTTGTGTTATCTTCCCGTCAACATTGAAAGTCCACACTTTGGTTGATGCTTTTTGATCACTGTTTTATCTTTTTCTTATTTTTTTGTCCCTTTTTCAACACTTTTTTTTTGTTTGTCAATTTTTTTGACGTTTAACACTTCATAACACTTATTAACTTTAGTTTTTACCGTTATTTTTGGAATTTATGGTCAATAAACCTCATTTATAGGAATATATACATAATTTTTGAGTTAGAAAAGCAGAAATTATAGGAATCAGACTGTAATTAAATGAATGTATGTTGATGGATAATCACAGACTGGATTATGTCAACTTTTACTCAATACTAGTTCAAAACCACTTCAATTCTTTTCTCCAAATGCTATAAAATTGAATAAGATTTATGAAAACTATTAATGAAAATAGAGATTTGTACTTGTGTGGAATCAATCATGTTATTTTGGGTAGTTAAAAAGAACATTGATATAGGAATACTGGTCAGTTTGACCCGAGGACAACATGAGGGTTGAAACAGTCTGCAAAAACCATTCATTCAGACAACTTTAGTAACTAATAGTTACAGTAGTTACAGCATAAATATTTTATGTTTTTAATGAGCATGCATATAAATAGGCTTCTTGAGGGCCCTGTGTGGTGTAAGAACAGCATCTCTCTAAGACCTATGGTGTATTTAACCAACTCAGAGGTGGTCCCACATTCAGGAAAAAAAAAAAAGAAATAGGCTCAGTACTCTAACAAATAAACGGCGGTGCTCGGAAGCACTCAGAAGCATTTGGGAGCACTCAGACAGCCACAAGTGCACTACTAAAATCACTGATAACTGCTTTAAGATGCTGAGACTGGGAAAAACACAATGTTTTCTCCCTCCTCTGTAGCAGTGTCAGTGTCTCAGTGTATATGGAAACATACCGGAATGACTGCGATCTCTAGATCTCAACATGAAAAGGTGGTGTTGTGCCTTTTTAAACGGCATGAATCACAACAGTAGTTGTGTGGAAAATGTAAAAATGATTATCTAAAAAAGCAAACCTCCCTGTTCAGAGGTTAAAACGTGCATTTAGAGTTTCAGTTTGGGATTTGGTGACAGGTGATAGAGGTGAAGACTGATGGCTTTGGATGGAAAATACATCACATTGAAATATTCCAGAGAGAAAAATCTCTCTTTTCATGATTTGTGGTTGATAAATATCTTGGGATATTTAAAGGAACACGCCACCGTTTGTTAAAATAGGGCTTATCACGGTCTCCCCTAGCTGGAGATAGGTGCGCCAATTCCTTTTTTTGTCTCAGTGCATGCATTGTTTCAGTCCGGTGCAACACCGGCAGCGCTGCTGCTAGTTAGCTTAGCGTAGTGAATGGACAGCCTATGTTGCAGGTTGACATATTGTGAGTAAAAGTGAGCCAACAACAACCTAATACCTACCTCTTTTTGTAGGTATTTGGCGTATTCACGAGTACAAATAGCAATGCAGATTAAAACTAGTTGATTTCCTTGGCAGATGTTCATTTGGGACTATCTTGGGTGGATGCGGAGCCAAAGCACTTCTGCAATGCCGCGAGATATCACGCAGCAACTCCGTGTGAGTACAGGTCTAATATGGGTCAATTTATCCTGTTTACAGTAATGACTTAATGTTTATTGGGTCCATTCGGTGTTTTCCCCAGACTTTATCACATCTAAAAAACTCACGTCCTCAGGTTGTTGAGTGATTGCAACCTCCTCCTCTCGTTCTATCTCCAAAGTTCCTTTTCTGAAAACTCTGGTTCGTAGAGGTATGCTTGACTGTCAGAGAAGTCATCTTCTTTGACTCTCACAAAATCCACTATCTTCATCGCCATTCAGTGTCTACTGTAGGAAAAATAACCAGCTATTCATGCCGTGTATGTTGACTGAAGGTTGGGGGGGTTTAAGGTACTGCGGGATCTCTGTGCCCATGTAGCAGTGCTTTGGCTGTGCATCCACCCAATATAGTCCCAAATCAATCTCTGCCTAGGAAATCGTCTAGTTTTAATCTGCATTGCTAATCATACTAATTGTGAATTTGCAGGCCAAAAGAGGTAGGTATTAGGTTGTTGTTGGCTCACTTTTACTCACAACATATTAACAGGCAACATAGAATTCTATTCACTATGCTAAGCTAACTAGCAGCGGGAATACCAAACTGAAACCATGCATGCACTGAGGCAAAAAATGAATTGGTCCACCTATCTACAGCTAGGGGAGACCGTGATAAGCCCTATTTCAACAAACGGTGGCATATTCCTTCAAGGAAACAGCAGGATTTGGGATTTTTGTACATGATGACGTTAATTTAATATCCATAATGAGGGAGGATCTGGCTCAGAATTTCATGTTAATGTTAAAAAAAATGTTAATGCTAGAATTGTATACTAACATTTCACTTGGATGATGTTTTGGGGGTACTAACTCACTACCTGTACAGCTGACTTTGTGTAGTCTCAGTTAGCATTAGCATTTCTACTACCTGGCGTCTTTCACTGGAATTCCATGACTCATTTTGGTTAACAACAGCTGTCAGGCTAATATGTGTGAGGTGAAAAGGGTTGGATTTCAAGAACAAGTGATGCAATATATATATATATATATATATATATATATATATATATATATATATATATATATATATATATACAATAGTTGTATTTCAAATGGTGGTTTGACTAGTTTCAAGCAAATTTCTAAATGTCAAATGTTAATAATTCGGCTATCATGACACATTGACGTCATGGTTTGTGTGCCCCTGGACTGTTTGTGAGTAGGAAAAGTCTACAGAACATCTATCCATCTTTGTCCACTCATCCAGTGTTGGGTCGCAGGGGCAGAAGCTCCAGCAGGGGACCCCAAACTTCCCTTTCCCAAGCCACATTAACCAGCTCAGACTGGGGGAGAGATTTAATCTCCCCACCTAGTCCTGGGTCCTCCCCGAGGCCTCCTCCCAGCTGGACATGCCTGGAACACCTCCCTAGGGA
>NC_045746.1:21481067-21482123 GCF_008692095.1 Etheostoma spectabile | reverse complement strand
AGGCATCCTTACCAGATGCCCAAACCACCTCAACTGGCTCCTTTTGATGGGAAGGAGCAGAGGCTCTACTCCGAGCTCCTCTCGGATGACTGAGCTCCTCACCCTACCTCTAAGGGAGACGCCAGCCCCCTCCTGAGGAAACCCATTTCGGCCGCTTGGTACCCTGGATCTCGTTCTTTCAGTCATGACCCAGCCTTCATGACCGTAGGTAAGGGTAGGAACGAACACTGATCGGTAGATTGTGAGCTTTGCCTTCTGGCTCAGCTCCCTTTTCGTCACAACGGTGCGATAAACTGAATGTAACACCGCATCCGCTGCTCCGATTCTCCGACCAATCTCCTGCTCCATGGTCCCCTTACTCATAAACAAGACCCCTAGGTATTTAAACTCCTTCACTTGGGGTAAGGACTCATTCCCTTTAGAACATGCTTTTAGTAAACAGCCTCTGTTCTGCCTAAGATGTGCAGAACAGAGGTTACATTAATGCTTAAATTTAAAGACATGAAGAATTCCCAGTTTATGAAAAATGTATCAGGTATGAGAGACTGTTTTTGAGCTGTCTCTTTGGAACGATTTCCATCTTGCTTTGATGAAAGGAAATTCTGTGCTGGGAAATGTACTGCACTTCTCTCACTTTTACTGCAGGGCACATTTGCATTTAAAGGTCCCATATTGTAAAAAGTGAGATTGCCATGTCTTTTTTATAATGAAGCAGGTCGCGGTGCTGTATAAATAGTGTGACAGTATCAAAACGCTCAAACCACGGAGAAATGCACACAGCCCGCATTCAGAAACTGTGCCAGGACTTCTTCATGGTTCTGATGTTATAACTGTACTTTACTCTATATAGGTAGAAAGTGCCGCTACAGTGTCCTTCCCCGGCTGCAATGATACAAAAGACCCAGAAACACTCACCAATAAGAGCAAAGTGGTAGACAGGAGCTAAAACAGAGCGTGAAGACCGTTATTATTCAGATGGACATTATGAGAAAATGTGTTTTTTGGACATTAAGACAATCATATTTAGTAGAAACCCAATATACAACAATGAACCTG
>NC_045746.1:21461852-21481057 GCF_008692095.1 Etheostoma spectabile | reverse complement strand
TGATATGGGACCTTTAAAGAAGTTGAGCTCCATGTTTTATATTTCTACTTCACTAAATGTTAAGTAGTTGTTTAGACTTCTTTCTACCCCTGGCCATGACCAATGAAGAGGTATTTTAGATTATATCATATGCTGTAAATCGGGGAGGGGCAACTGGTGGCCCCCTCACTCAGTGTGGCCCGCGAATCAATTTCCATTGTTGATTTCACATGTATTGGTAGTAAGCCACCCATTACATTCCAATTGTAATTATACTGTCCACTGTTAGATGGCGCTCCTTCGAAAAGGCATAAGGGTCGTTGCCAAGCAACTGTGGCCTCGTCAGGTCTTGACTGGCAAACCTCATTCGCGACCACAAATAGCGTGAAGAGAGACATAAGCTGCCTACAAAGATAACTGGACCAAGAGAATTGTCTTCCAGGCAAAATGGGAAACAGATGACCTTTTTACAGAATTCAAAGGCAAACCTGTGTGCTCAGTGTGCCTGGAAAATAGTTTTTTTTAATAGTACCTTTTATTGAATGATGATTTTTGTCATTGGACTGCAATAAATGGATATCACAAGACATGTGGACATATTTTGTTTGTGTGTTAACATTCATGAAATAAACTGAAGCATTACTAAATGCATTTGATTATGAAATCAAGATGCTGGTTAAATAAACTTTAATTACCAGTATACATGTTGTTGTTTTCTTTAATTTAGTTGCCATACTTTGCTAATTGAATGATATGGGTTACAGTACCCTACAGGTGGAAGTGCACAGTCTCAATATGGCCCTTAGGTAGTGAGGAACCAAATGTTGTGGCCCTCTCTATGATCAATGTTGGCCATCCTTGCTTATATGGTTAAATATAACAATCTAAACTCAAAACTGTGAATACAGTATGTTAGGACCTCACTTGCACCTTTTTAGCCTCAAGCAAAAATTCACAAATAAGACGCTGCATGCCCCAGCTTGCTCGAAATGTCACCGTCTGACAAGTTTAAGCAGCTTTCAGGATCTTTTTTTCTGAACCGAGCCAACACCTGCCGTCTTGATTAAAGAAATAAATCAGCTCATATTCTAAAAATATGCCGAATGAACATAACCGCTGCTTCCCAAGATCTATAATTAATGTGGTCACATCCAGCGCGGGACGAGGAAATCTGATGTTCCCCTCTCCTCTTCTCCTTCTCTTCAGCGCCGTCGTCCTCGGCAACCCAATAATCCCTGAGAGAACAAAGCGGGGCTGTGAAAGCATAAATATAACCGTAGTATCAAAACTTTCAAATCTCTGCTGCTACTGTTCTGACAGCTGCCTGCACTAATTAGCCATCAAAGGTCTCCCTCTTCCACCAACAGCCAACGCCAGTTCAATACCATTGCTGCTGTCGCAGCGTGTTTGTAAGTTGTGTCTCTTTACATGGGCAAAATGCAAAAAATAAAAAGCATAATGAAACGACTGGAAAAAGTTGATTTGACATGCTTTTATAATCAAATATTTACCACAGTCAGAAGTCTGGATTGAGGTTTATTGGGTCAACAATATGTGTAACCACTTTCTTTGTTATGGATTATCAATAGGCAAATGCAAAGATAAAGTGGATATTTGTTTGCTTTGACTTCATGAAAGTGTCTCCGGCTGTGCCAGGTAGACCATATCCTGTACATTTGTCACAAAATAAAATATGTCCCATTTAATCCCAGTCATCCAAAGAGGAAGACAAAAGACGCCAGAGTTCACTACTCTGAGGCTGAAGTCCTCTCACAGGTGGTGATTCACCTAACTCGATTAAGACCCTCGCATGGTCTCAACGCCATCCAACTCTGGGGCCACGGGGGGGGGAGGGGGAGGAAAAAACCGTCGCATTAAATCAGCTGCGCGACTTCCTGAACCCGCCGCATCGCCCCGCGAAAGCTCTCGTCTTAACAACTGTCACTTTCTATTAACACAGCCTGCAGACAATCTGATCAATTATGGAAATAGTGAATAATGGATTCTCTTCAGTATGAGTTTCTCATGATGTACGTCCCATTGACAGAGAGGCTCCTGGGTAACCAATGTAGTCTGGTTTACATCTATTAAAAGCTAATAAGAGCATTTAGAGATCCACCTTTTTGATTTCTCCTGTGTGTTGCAGTGCAACTGTCAGAAGCCATGACTGTTACTGCTTTAGATATTACACTGAATGTTGTCTAATGGCTTTCCAAATCGAATGGACTTTATTCAGTGTGCACCAGCTCTCTTTTTCATGATGTCACACTGCAGATGGCAGTCAGTGCAATTAATAGACGGGTGAGTTAATGTCCCCCTTGGCCCTCCATTATTCTCATACATGTCATCCCAGGCTTCATGCTTTTATACTTGTCACATTACAATGTGTTGACAAATCAACTTATGAGGGCCTAATGGCATGCAACAAGATAAAGTCACACTCAACAATAATGTCAACCACACTGAAAAATAGGGGTTCCAGAAAGGGAGTAGGAGGCACAGAAGGTTTCAGCAGTCAGGAAACTAGATAAGCTTTTCAGGGGGTAATGATCAAAATGAAGTTATTAACAATGTGTCATGCATACAAATGAGAACATGGGCCTAGTTTTCAGCAACATTTAGAAAAGGGGGGGAGAGAAACACCACATTTCTCAAGTGCAATTTTTGAAGGGGACACAATTTATACAAATATGAATCCAGAAATTATACTTGTATATACGTGTAGTTTTTAAACTCTAGTACTGTAAGTAGTCTGGCAAAGCTGTTTGATTCATTTTTAATGTTATAAGAAGTGCTTTTCTCTAATACAGATGATGCTAAGTCATTGATAAATTGATCATTAAAGAAATTAGGATAACCAATGTAGTTTTCCATGAGTCCGCTATGTTGACAAATGCGTTACCTAGCTTGTTTTGTTAGCATGTTTAATAGCTAGTAGCTACAACTTACACTGCGATAAGCCTTTGTGTGAATAGGCCAGTATTGTAGATGTACAGTTGTGTTGGGTAGCCTACTTACTCAACTACTGAAGCAATAAGAGCTTGGTTCTCCCACCGGACAGAGAATGTCTAATAAGGGGAGAACGTCCACTCTCGGGGAGACTTTCGGCTTCTGAACTGGTTGCAGTTCCATATAAGGGCCCTCAAGGGCAAGTGCAGAATGAATGGAGGTCTATTCCCCTTAAAATCCACTTGTTTTAGGATATCATTTTTTGTCTAGTACTTTAAATGTTGGATTCGAAAGGGGAGGCCAAAAAAAACACACTGCTGGGTGTTTTTTTTTTTTTAAAGTTTCATTTTTGTTTTGTTGCATTGCGATATTCTGATAGACTGACACCTGGTCACTTTAGGATTTTAGAAGTTGATTTTTTTATGTGATCTGTAGTACTGTCAGGATATAGTGAGAAGTTCAACAAATAAGACAAGATATTTACTTACCACACCATTTTGAGAGAGAGATTTCTAAAGTTGTGACAAACTGTCAAGTGGCACTATTTTACAGGCAAGCAGTGTTCCAGATTTAGACTTATTTGTGTTGGTGTACCTGTAAATAAGCAGAATATGTGGCTGGCTGTGCCCTCTGCCAATGACTAAGCCTCCACAGTAATCTTGTTACAGCTGTAGTAAAAAAAAATGCTGGAATGGAACTTCTTGTACGATAGTGAGTCTTGGCTGCAGAACATGATCTCTTCAGAACTTTCCACTGCAGCCCGCCTTGATCAGTAGCTTAATTGTACAGGAAAGAATATTACAACAAACTTCAATTAAATTGCTCAAGCAGAAAATATTTAAGTCTTTTTCTTATTTTAAGTTTCATTTGCAGCTTAGAGGTAAGATGACCTAGAGCTTGCCATATAGCCATAACCCAATACATAATTGAGCTTGTTTAGAATACCATTAAAAGTACACTTTGGGTTACTTCTTTGAGGAAAATAAAAATACGAACAAATGTCCATCCATCCATCCATCCATTCATCCATCTTCAGCCGCATATCTGGTATCGGGTCGCGGGGGCAGCAGCTCCAGTAGTGCAGTGATTCCCGAAGTGGGGGTCGCGAGCCAGAGAGGGGGGGTCGCGAGTTGATTTCCAGAAATAAAATAAAAATTTAAAAACGATTAGAAATAGCATGTTAGCCATGATTTTAACACAAGATAAAACTAGTGGATAAATTAAAATAAAACCAAGCAACTAAATAAAAGGGAACAGCTGTTTTGATTTTCTTTCTTTCCGAGTAGCGGTCTCCAACATTAACACTACAAGCCGGGATTCCAAAAGTACTGGAACCGCAAGATCTAAAATCTATCTGTCATGATAAAACACTAATTGCAATTTTAATGCAGGTACTGTGTTAGGATATCTTTGAAAAACGAAAAACACCAAAATGTACAATTTAACGTGTTTAATTATAACACTTGAGTTGCCAGGTGCTCAATAACTCATAACATGGCATAGTAAAATGTAATTATTCCATTCACATCTGAAAAATATGGTAGTAAACATGCAAATAACACCTAAAAGTATTCTTTGAACATTTATAAACTCAACCTAACCTGTCACATGCTCCGTGTTGGTGGCTGCCGTGGTGCGCATTGCTCCGGACCGCGTCCCCCCACCCGGGGTTCGGACCGCGCCCCGCTCCTTTCCTCCTCTAAACTGTGTCTCAGCTCTTGCCAGTTGTGCCTGAACTTCCTCCAGACAATGTCCTGCTGGTGCCCTCCTTGGAGAGGATGTGTGTGATTCCAGCCAGTTTGAGGATGGATAAGTTGTATAAACACGTAGGCAGCCACCAGCCATCTAGCTCCGTGTCCCGCTCCTTCACAGAGCGACGCGCGGCGCTGCCTTGGTCCAGAACGGAGTCCATCCCCGCCGTACTCACGGTGGTAGCAGCGTTACCAACCCGGGCTTTACCTTCGGCCCATCGCTGATGCCCACAGTTGTTACTCCAGACCGATTAAAACCAACACCACGAAATGCCGAATACGTAAGGCCGAAATAGGTAAAAGGGTTTTTCTTTTTTTGGCCTAGTGTGTAATGTATATAAAACTATTTTAAATTAAATATAGAGCTTTTTAAATTGCTGTGCTCCAAACATACTGCACATCCACTCATTAGGTGAGATTAAGTTCAAATTAAAGTAATGAGTAAATTACTGTAGAATAATGTCAGGCTGTTGTGTTATTTGTGTGTGTCAATATGTCATGTTGGATACGCCTGTAGTGCGTGCGCGGTTGCGCGCAATGTTTATAGTGGGGGGGTGGGGGGGGTCGCGAGTCACTTGCACCGTTACTTTGGGGGTCGCGGGCTGAAAGTTTTGGGAACCCCTGCAGTAGTGGACCCCAAACTTCCCTTTCCCGAGCCACATCAACCAGCTCCGCCTGGGGGTTCCCGAGGCGTTCCCAGGCCAGGTTGGAGATATAATCTCTCCACCTAGTCCTGGGTCCTCCCCGGGGCCTCCTCCCAGCTGGACGTGCCTGGAACACCTCCCTAGGGAGGAGCCCAGGAGGCATCCTTACCAGATGCCCGAACCACCTCAACTGGCTCCTTTCGGCTGCTTGGTACCCTGGATCTCGTTCTTTGAACAAATATCCTCTACAAGACAAGATTTCATGAAATTAAAGACATGCTTATAGAAGCTGCATTAATCAATGGTATTTATATTTTATCAGAATACGGCATAGAAAATCTCCTTAGAAATATAGGAAACATTGGATAGGATAGAACAACACAATGTAAGTCTGCCCCCCCCTCTGACTGCTGATAAGAAGCTCTTGTGGTTGTGCAATTAATTACTGAGAGGAATGAGGTTGTTATAGAGCAAAACATGGGTCTTAGAGAAGTGGTCAAGGTGGATGGACTTGGACTGCAAGGAAACAGAAATTTCCAGCAGCAGATTTCAGCTTACAAAACACTTGAATAGAAAATAAAGAGGTACGAAAAATACACTAAAAACTAACAATAACAACAGAGTATTTCGTCACTTTGAGACAGAGACTACTGTTCTAGCATTATGGTTAGTTATTCCTATTATGGTCGAGCTGTTACAGCCAGGAAAGTGCTGGAACAACTAACTGTCATGAAACTTTGTACAGACATGCATGGGCCCCAGAGGATGAGGCCAACTAACTTTGGTGATCTTTTGACTTCTCATCTAGCGTAGTCATGATCATTTTAATTGAAATAGCTTGACAGCTTTAGGTTGAATGTCCATGCAGTCTTGTACAGATCTTCATGTTATACTCAGGATCAATTGTTGGTGATAGTAGTGATCTTTTGACTTTGCATCTAGTGCCATCATAAGGTTAAAATTTGACCAAAACTTTTGTTGATGAAAAAATAATCTGCAAAACTAACGACATTTCCATCAGCGTCAGCTGTACTTTATGTTTAGTGCCAGCAAAGTTTAGCATGCTAACATACTAAACGAATAATGCGAAAACGGTAAACATTATACATGCTAAACAGCGTGTTACTAGTCTACACCGCAAACGATAGCATAGTCGCAGGATGACAGAGCTGAAGCAACACTGGAGTGCTGTCTCTACTGGTTCCATCTGGTTAACACAATACAATCAACACATCATGGGAATAAAGACGCAAACATGCCATCAGATCAGATAATAAAAAAATAAGCACAACATGATGAAATATTATAATGATATTATGTTATAATTTAAATGAAATAACGATATAATGATATTACGATGTTATAATGATAAAACCCTAAAATATGTAGTAGTGTGTTAACCCTTTATGATATTTGGGTCAAAGTGACACATTTCCAATTTTTACAAGAAGAAAAATGGTAGAAGTTAAATTTTTTCTTCCTGAAAATCAACAGCCTTGTCTTATTTTCTGTGATAAACATGTATCCCTGATGCAATTCAGAACATTGTTAAATATGACCACTTATGTTTTTTCCATAGTGGATTTTTAACATGAATTATAACCTTATGACATAAAACGAATCCCACTTCCATTTTTAATTGTGTTCTAGTAGAGACTGATTGCATTCCCTAAACATATACTGTAGGTTATCTCAATTGTTTGACATTGAGATAAAGACAATATTTGTTAATAGAGTATGAAGTAAAATTTCATTTCTGAATTGTTTTTAAAACCCCAAATAAGTCACGGGTCAGATCTGACCCGAGGGACACGAGATCTATGTCACATTTACACACATATTGTCAGCAGAATTGGACTTAAAAGCCTAAATATAAGCTTCAGGTTGCGTTTGAGCAATATTCCTGCACTGGTCCAGTTACAAACCTGCACCCGCTCAGTACCAGAAGCGGCTCGTTACCCGCCATCATCTCGATGTCGAATCAGCATCCGACCTGGAAGCTGCTGAGAGTCCACACGGACACCAACGTCAATCAAGTCCTGTGTCAGTTACTTTGAGAATAATGAACATCATTTTCAATTATTTTTCTCTAGGAAAAAAAATAACGCGTTTTTTGTTCTCACCCTCTGCCGGATGCATTTAGTTCATTTTTACACATATCCATGAATTCATATGCGTTTTATTTTTTTGCTGGTTACCTGTCAGTGCAGTTCCCAGGCTTCTGCTCGGGAGACCTGAGCTGCACGTAGCCAGTGCAGACAGCAACATAGATTAGGAGAGCGTATCTGATATGTGTGCAATCTAGGCGGGGGGGGATTAGCATTGTCATTGTGAGCATATTAGCATCCTGATAAAACCCTAGAGCAATACTTTGCAACCTCTCACACATATTAGCACTTTCTATTTGCTTATACTGTGTGCTTATGAAAATGCTGGATTATGTTGGGATAGTTAAGGTTTGGATAAGTCCAACTCTCACAAAAATGCAGGATTGTAATCCCTTTGTAGATGTATAAAATATACTTCATGCACCTTTAACAATTGAACACATTAGGGTTATTTTTACATTCGGTAACCTCAGTGTAGTTTTTCAGATGAATATTCATGCATGCATGCGTGAGTCAAGAGTGAGAAATGGCTTCTAATTTTCCCTGCAGACACCAAGGTGATAATAAAGTTTTGTTGTTTTTTTCTCCCATGACATGGGACAAGGTTATGGGCGTATCCTTTACAAATCCACAGCAAAACAAATAAAGCAAAGACCTGGGATAAATATACAACGTGCATTTTCCTTCCCAGCTACTAAAATGTGTTTATTTAATAGTTAGAGTGTGTGTGTGTGTGTGTTTTCTTGTTTCACTATTCTTCTTATTAACTATTATTATTCGTGTGGTCCAACAATCGGGAGTTCAGTATACTTGTGGGGTCCTGACAGCTTTGTGGGGCCAAAATACTGGACCCCACAACTATTAAAGGGTTAAGACTTGGTTTTAGGATTGGGGTTAGAATTAGATTATGGTTATGGTTAGGGTGAGGGTGAGGGTTAAGCATTTAGTTGTGATGGTTAGGGTAAGGGCTAGGGAAGGCATTATGTCAATGATGGGGTCCCCACAAAGTGTGTGTATGTGTGTGTGTATGTGTATGTGTGTGTGTGTGTGTGTGTGTGTGTCACACAGCAACAGCATCCTTGGAGAGCACAAATGTTTGAAACCTTTTATTCTTTTTGACATTTCCCCTTGTCTGCAGCAGATCCTGTAACGCTGCAGGGATGAGCTGCTTTACTTGGAGTGTACAGTCTGACAGGAGGATGGGGCTTTTTGAGCGAATGAAAGCCATCACATCCAGATGTAAGATGACACGGCGCTCATTTGCTCCAGAGGTGAGAAATACTCAGGGCCACGGCACCAAATGACCCTGGCAGTTGTGTCCTCAGGGAGAAGGGAATTAATTGCTAACCTTTAGATTACATCCTCCACTTCTTTCTCTTTATTTTTCCAGGCAAGTATTTGCTTTTCACACAGCAGTCTAATCTAAAGGGATTTGTTTGGCATGTTTACACATGTTTTAACCCTTGTGTTTTCTTCCCATCGACCTGCAACTTTTTGTTTTTCCTGGTCAAAATTTGAAAATTTACTTTAATTTAACGTTTTGGTTGTCTTTTTCTACACTTTTGTTGCTTTTTTTCAACAATTTTGAAGCTTTTATCAACGTTTTTTTGTCACTTTTTCCAATGTTTGTCGATCTGTTTTCTCTTTTCTTCTCTTGGGTTTTTTTTTCCCCACGTTTTTTTTTAAATTTTTATGGTCTATTTCTGATATAGAAACTTTTGGAAAACGGATCAGTTATGACCCCAGGACTACAGGAGGGTTAAATAAGCTTTCAAAGACAGATTTTACCTCGACTGTGATAATCTTATGTAAATCTGAGGGGTGTAACGCTAAGCCACGTAATTAGAAATCATCTTTACTACCATTTACACTCAGTTAATGTTAATGGTACTGAACAGTATGTTGTATTAGCATGTATCTAAATTGATTGATTATTTGATCAATTCACATACATGGTTGGTTATTCAAACATGATGTGTATCTGAAATCCATCCATTAAAAAAAGAAGAAAAAAATCAAGGGGTTTTGAGAGTGTAAAAATACAAAGTCATTACAATTAAAAGCCGAGTTGATATTGTTGAAAAGCTAGCGATATTTTAAAGTAGGATCTAATTTGGGCTCCGTCCAACCCCTCCCCATGATGCTCTTGGGGCTCCGTCCAACCCCTCCCCATGATGCTCTCGGGGCCCGTCTAACCCCTCCCACATGCACGAGCACTGCTGCGTAGCAATTTAGCTTCATGTCTCATTCAACGGTAAGCAAACACCTGATATTATCATACCAGTGTTTACCAGTGAAGCCACTAGGCAAAACCCGCACTACAAAGCAGCCCGATTGGTTGAGGTTAGGCATTGACCTTGAGTAGTTAAGGTTAGGACAGCTAATTGGTCAAGGGGTTGGATCTGAACAATCGGGTTCCCTTGCGTGAGCATGGACTCCTGACCAATCGTAGCACGTGAATGCTATTGAAGGGCGGGTCTTAGCTAGAACTGCAGTTTGGACAGTTCCATTTGAATGTATCAATGTGTAAAAAAAGAGTATATTGGAAATAGTTTCCAATCTTACATTTAAAGGGCCATATTGTGTGAAAAAGTAAAAACATGAGGGTGTGTATGTTTTGGGAGTATGTAAAACCCCAGCAAAACCAGTATGTTGACATGGCTATCCATCAGAGATGATTAGTGTTTGGTTAGGGAAAATCATATCCCCCTTCCCCACGGAAATCGGTTAGAGTGGATGCAATGTCTGAGTGAAGAAGGAAACCGTATAACAGTCAACAGTTCTGTCTGACAGGCAATCGTAAAAGGTCATGCTACTTCAGCTTAGTTGTTGCTGTTTGCACCACAATCATTTGCATTATTTGAAAACCGAAGGAAAGTCTGAGATATTTTTTTCAACGATTTTGTTTATCCAGGTTGGATATTCACAGTAAAGAGTGAATTCAACTTTGTGTTCCTTTGTGTAGAGAAATTACAAGTCATGTCACATCAATGGGTTTCAGTTTGACTCTGAGAAGACATGATGTTTTTGTGGCAAATTGTGTCCACAAAACTCATATGCTGTTGGTATACAGTATGTCCATATCCAAATAATGTATTTGCTTTCATTTGCATCCCTAGTAACTACGTATATACCGTAATGAATAAGAGCAACAAAGCTCCTGTAATTCATCCTTTTTTTTTTCTCCTTCCCTATTGAGAGTTTGGCTGCTGACGGCCAACCCCCGAACATAATGCTTCTGTCACTCACCGCGCTGATTCAATTTACTCTCACTTCCCAATGTCTGGATGCCAAGGACATAAAAAAGGATCAGATCAGTCCAGTGGTAAGCGTCTGCGAGCATAAAAGAAGCACAGTTAACGAGCACAATATCAACTGGAACAAAGGACAGCTCAGTAAATGACATCACATAGTAATACATGGAGTGACATTTATGTGTGCTCAATATGTCACAGGTGATAAAATATCTTCCCCTGAAAACACATTTTCAAGCAGGAATCATCAGGATGTCATGGCATTCACTGGCCTCTGAAGTCATCATCACTAGGCTACTAACCATAACCCCTAATGTTAACATCACACCATGTCCTACACTTCACCTGTGAATATTCAACCACTTATTTTGCTCTTACTGTCCATATTTTATTGATGCAAAAGTGGGTAAAGTTGTTGAGATTGATCTGAAAACGGGGCACCTAATGGCATTGGGGTGAAACTGAGTTCAACAAGGCAGCAGGGACCCATGGGAGTTATTCCAGAAAATCAAATTATCAAATTAAATTCCTTTTTACTGCTCAACTGCTTTTATACAAAGTCAAACAGCCATACCTGATTACATGTAAGGGGAATTACAGCATTTGAATAGGTAAATATTTTAACTAATGGATATCTCCATAACACTTCCCCAGTTGATTACTTACATTACGACAAATGTGTATTGTATTACAAGTTTTCTGAAATTAGACATCATCTTGTTAAATATGCGCTAATTTGCATACATTTCTAGAATACAAATCAGAACATAGAGCTCCACAGTCTCGCCCACAGCGGGTTCCGGAAGTAAAATATACACTGCAATTTCTCCATTGGCAACTGGAGTATAAGCCTTAAAATATCATAACCGTTTGTATATTCTTATATAGACGCCAAAAGTTTATGGGGCACCAAGCTTGCTCTAAGATAAATGTCTTTCATTCTCGATGCCTTGGATAAGTACTTCATTACCCACAATCCTGAACAATCCCACAGTGATGCCTCCGATTGGTGGAAGTCATGCTGGCGAGGAGGAGGGGGGCGGGGGGGGGGAGCTGTCAGTACCCGATCTGTGAGCATGCGCAAGATATTAATCCTGTTTTACGAGGTTTTATGACACCTCACAATCTGTTCCCAAACTTCTGTCATTAGCCTTCAACGGGAAGCTAATGTTAGTTTAGCTAACGGCTACTTTGGCTAACCGCTAGCTGATAGCTTGATTCAGTCTAAGGTAATGTTAACTCAAACTAAACACTGGAAAAGCAGGCTATAACTGACGTAACAACTGTCATATATGTTAATGGTTATTTTCAGGTTTTATTTTGAGTCTTTAAAAGTTAATACATGCTGTCTCAGCTAGCGGTTTGCTAAATTAGCGGTTAGCTGAACAAACGTTAGCTTCCTTTATTCAGTGGTGCGCGGTGGTTTATGGGATGAGCAGTTCCTTCACTCAATATTAAAAATATGTACACAGTTGTCTACCTTTGACTTTTTTTTGGATTTTTTGTTTTTCACTCAAAATGATAAATGTTGTATGAAGCCAGGTTCAAAAAAGTGTTTTTTATTTTTATTTATTTTATTATTTTTTATTAGTTAGTGCTAATGAAGTGGACATTTCTGGCGGAGAAAGAGAGTCAGAGAAAAACTTATTTTGAGAAAACGGCCTTCAAAATTAAGAATTGTAAAATTCCATACATTTTGCAAGTCAGTACAGATGAATAGGTTATAGCATTTAAACTTACAGAAATCAGCATGGCATTATCACAGTTGATTACATACACCAGGACAATTATTTTGAATTAAAACTTTTATCTAAATGTTTATATATACAAATAAGACATTATCGAATGCTAGCGTTTGGTAAATTTAGGAGATATTTAAAGGCACAAAAAGACCCCAATAATCTGAAAGAACACATGATATGAAAGCAAAATAGCCCCAAAAAACTCAAAATGTACGCTTTGGCCTGTAGTGTCTCCCATTAAGGTTTTTCTTCTTTAATTCCCATAGCTTCTTTTGTTTTTCACTTGCCCTGATGGTATTTCCCTATACACAAACTCATATTCACTTAGCTATGGATGTTTCATTACAGCCGCGTCTAGGAAATAGTTTGCCCTTCAAAAGAGCACTAATGCAAGTGTAGATGAGGGTTCTGCCGCTCAAATTTGCTTCCCCTTCCTCTCCACTTTTAACAAAACATTTGCATAACATTTTCCTAGCCTGTATGGGGCTGTGATGAGTCGCAGGTCACGCGCGGAGAAAAATATGGCAAGTGAAGTGTGAAATAAAGCAGCAGATGAGATCTTGTTCCATCGAGGTGGGGGAGAAGACATACGGAGATGGCAAACAAGGGGGGGGGGGGGGGGGGGGAGGTTACAGGTACCTGGAAGACAAACTGAGGAAATATCTAGGCATGAATTTCTTTCAGTGAAAAAATGTGTTACTTTATTAAGTACATCTCTGAGGAAAGAAAAATCGTCAGGAATGTGTTGTGAGCAAATAATTGCCTAACTGTACATAATCATAATATCCCCATGTGGAGTCTTTGTGATTAAAGTAATTAATCAATCTTCACATTTTTTTATTTTAAAACGAGATGCTAAAGAAATACATGCAGGTCTATTTTTATCCAACTCGACTCATGAGGGTAATGTGAAGTCTCAGCGTAGTTGCACTGTGTAGTCACGTCCGTGTGATTCACACTTAGATCGTTTAGTAGCTCATTAATCATATCAGCAACTACCAGCAAAATCACTCAACTATACTATACATTGATGCATCTATCTGTAAAACCATATCTACATCTTCAAGTATGTGTTTCTAATCTTCATCTCAGTTTGGACTGTCTGGTGAATTAATTTCTACTTTCCAATGTCCAACTTAAAAAGTTGTAAGTGGTATTAGCTTGCTAACTTTGTAAGTGTTAGCTTGCATTCTAAAATGCTTTAAATGCTTTAAAGCACTGTTATAAGTCCTATTACGGTAAGGTGACCAGATTTCTCAGACAAAATCCGGGGACATTTTCAGCTCCGAAGCGTATTTACCTCCAAAACAAGTAATGTTTTTATTTTTCTAAAACTTAAAACGGGGACACTAGACCTAGAGCTGTTCTTATTAGGGGCTGAGCCCCCCCCCAGGTCTGATCCTAGACCCACCCCTGCTGCTACTTCCTACTCCACTCCACTACACCTCAAGATAGAAAGTCCTAATATTTCAAGATAAAAAATTCCATCCTTATACATTAAGATAAAAAAGTCCTAATATTTCAAGATAAAAAGTCCTAATATTTCAAGATAAAAAGTCCTAATATTTCAAGATAGAAAGTCCTTATAGTCCTAATATTTCAAGATAGAAAGTCTCAATATTTCATAATGTTGTAATGTTACTGAACTACTGCTCAAGGCTTGTTCTGCAACAGCTCATTGAGAATCAGATACAACAAAAACTACTGAGGACTATTTTCCTTTGACATTGATGCGTATTAAACGAGATCGTTGCAATGTAAGTTAATGGGATATTGTCCAGGTGGTATTTCGTTCATAAAGTGCTTGTTTAGCTGCTAAAGACTCAGATTATATTCTAATGTCTGACCATTGGAAAGGATTTCTAAGGAGTCGACCTTTCTGTTAAAGATTAAGATCCTTTTTAAAACAAAGTCCGCGAAATTGCGTTCGCTAAACGCACCAGACTCCATGTAAATAATCAGTGATTTTAGCATCGTAAAACACGGCTTCTAAAACCTCTCTGAGCACCGCGCTCTGGCGCCTAGCCTACGTTTGTTGGGTGTGCGATTATCGGCTACGTTTTGTCATTTTTTTTCTTTCTTTCATTCAATTTCGGGTCTTTCAGTCACACGGAAAACCGGGACATTTCCGGGGACAGATCCACCGGGACAGGTAGCCAAAATCGGGGACTGTCCCCGGAAACCGGGGACGTCTGGTCACCCTATATTACGGTGATGCTAAAGTGGCACACAGTATCATGAAGATGACCCGTCGTAATTTTGTAAAGAAAGTTAGCTTCAGGTCGCTAGCTAGCTAAAAGGGTTGTTCTTAGTGTGTTGTGCTACCATTTTTTGCTTAGCATATTTTTTTCAGGTAAGCTAGCTAGCCACACAGTCCTCTCAACAAGTAGCTTAGCTAGTGAGTGTAAAATGGAAGATTACAAGGAAGTAGTTGTAGTAGTTGTAGTTCTTCAACTACATTTGTACACTCTATTAAAATATTTAAGATTTACATGTATGGATTATTGACTTGTCTGATAACCGTACATTATCAGCCTTGGGCTTCATATACATAAAGTATGTCAAGAAATTAGAAATCAAGAAAATGTATTAAGTACAGAATTCAGTCAGGTTTCTATGGAAGAAAATAAAAACAAAGGTGCACTGCAAAAAAAATATATTTCTCACTCAATCAGCTCAAATAAGATGTCATAACAGTCGATGGGTGGGGAACTAAAAGTCTTATGATGACTCAGGAGCCATTAGGCTGTGATTAGACCACATACACGCACAGTAAATGAAAATTATGATCCCCTGTCATTTGTTCTTTGAATCGAGAGAAAAAGGGTCGAGATTTTCCTACAATGCACAAGTGCGAGGGCCTGTCGAATGGGCGCTGCTCTCTAATTAAAGAGTCACTGGTATCAATCACCCTGCAGTGGCAGGCTCATTTTTTTTCATCATCAATTACCTTGAGCATTTTGGACGCTGATCAGACGAGACCCGTCTTAAACCCACTGCCAAGCCGTCATTGACACTAATGGAATTTTAAATCCTCCCTCACAGTGGAGTTCTACTTAAGTGCAATTCCCAATTATGGGGAGGGTAATTTAGCTAATCTCCTCGAAAAGCGACAATAGGCTGCAATCAATATCAAAACATGTTCCTTGATTTGGAGCAGGCAAATTTCCTTCTATTCTAACACGCCAGGTTGCCACTTCAGAGATCAATGCAATCCACAAAAGGTAGGGGAAATGCAGATTCAAATGCTTTTCTGTTTCAGCTTCTTTGTGGTTGTTTTGCCTTGGGTAAAAGAGTAAATACTAGGCACATGGAATTCGTATATCACCAAATGTCATGTGTGACACTTGAGTGTCAGCATCATGATACATAGGAAATTATTTTAAAGATTTTGACCTTGCTGACCGAGTTTACAGACACGTCTCTGCTGATTTGGTAGTACCTGGGACCTGAGCCAATAAACTATAGACACATCCACCAAACGAGAGAAAACACATCTTAAACAAAGACTTATTACAGTCAATGCTCTTAAATCAGTTGGACACGGTTCCACAACGGGGCACACCGTTCTGAGATTGAACGTGACCCAGACATCCCTGCCAACACTCCCTTTTTTCCCGGGTTTTCATCAGGGGGGTTAGCCTCTCCTCTCTAAGCGTAGCTCCTATGGCGCCATTTTAATGCTACGTAGCACTCATCTGCCGTTAGCATCCCATTGACTGCCATTCATTTTGACGTCACTTTGACAGTGAATAACTTTACATCTGAAGCGTTTAAAGAACTTATATGTCAATTGTTTATTTCTAAAGAACCACGACAATGTATAAAATGCTCCATTACCTTGTATCTCACGTTATGGCTCCGTAGCAGGTGTTTTTATAAAAATAGGCTAAGATTCATAACCATACTGTCAAGTAGAGGAATTACCAAACAGTACAGGATAAGCTCGCAGGCAGTTTTGACTTCCATTAGCTGTTTAGGTTTAATTACTAATGTTAACTAGCATTTTAGTTAGCAATAATTAGCATGTGCTTACGGTATCTCCTAAAATATACCTACGCTCTCCTTCTCTGCAGATTGGGAATGATTGAGATTTCTCTTGCACAGCTACCAGAAGACTTACAACTTTCAGACAGGTTGCTCACGTCACATCTACGTTGTCAAGCTCAGTTGGAGGCTGCACAGTAACGCTCCGCTAATGCCAGAAAAGTGCTTCTAATAGACTTCACTGGTCTCCGTCCAGAGCAATGGGATCTGTTGGTCCATTTCTTTAACTGTCTATGTAATATATATATATATATATATATATTTAATATAGCTGTGAATTTCAACAGTGTTGGTGCGCAGCAATTTCAATGCATCTTACCAAGTCATATCAACAACCTCTATGCTTTTTCTAGGGTGTGTTACATTGATTTTAATGTAGCGCACTTTGGGAAAAATGACATTGCCCAGCACATTAAAACAGGGGTACAAAAATAGACCCCACCAGTCTGGCTTCAAAATACACTCCGTCCAATAGGACACTGAGAGCAGCTAAATCTGCCACATACAACTACAAAAAGTGAGCACATGTTCATGTTGACCAAACACATGTTTACCATAGAGAGACGGTTATTGATGCTCAAGGAAGTTGTGTTAAATGTGTTTTCACCACAGTGTTAAAAACTGCAGTGCAGTGTCTTTTGTGATGTTTTGTTGTAATGAGATTACAAATGAAAAACATAAAGAAATATTAATAAATTAGATTTTCATTTATATTGCAATGTAAATAATACACTTAACACTTACAGTGCACTTAACAAAAATGAAATTGCCCTGAAACCATGCAGGAACTCATAGTGCACCTTTTTAATATCCAATGAAAAATTATTTTGAAATGAAACAGCACAATGTGGTGCCCTGAAAGGAACGTGTTCACGCTTTACTTAGTTTTAAATTCTTCTATTATTTAGGTAGAAAATATATGGTGTATTGGTGAGGTAGCATTGATCAATTTGAGGGGGCGATAATTCTGCAGACGCAGGGATACACTCCCCCCCCCCCCCCCCCCCACACACACACACACACACACACACGCACACACACACACTCACATTTGAGACACAGTTATTCGGACTATACAGACTGTGTCAAGGGCTCAATGATTATTGCAAAGTCACCATTCTTTGTGTAGCCTCAAATATCTCCATCTGTGATTTTCTTTTTATTTACATAGATAGATAGATAGATATTTTATTCATCCCCAAAGGAAATTTTAGGCATCCAGTAGCAATACAACCATAACACAACAAACACATATACACACATATATCACACATACATAAGAATAAAAATAAAAATCCCTCACTTGTTGTTGTTAACCACAACCTCTTCTTTTCTGCTTTCTGCTAAGCACAACCATTCGTGTCTAGTTCTTTCTGTCAAATACCTTTTTGTATTGCTTTGGACATTTTAAAATGTCAACATTGCCTTCTGGTACTAGCAAGGCTTTAGAGTCTTGTTACATTTTATATCACAATATCAATAATTTACAACTCTGAAATCGCATAGGCTTCTCAGTTTAGCAGCTATTATATTCCTTATTTCTCAACATGACAAGCCACTGTAATGTTTCTCTCTATGAATAGATGCCATATCATCTCTCATCTCTATTTCTGTTCCTCTTAAATTGAGCATCAGGTTCTTTTGATATGAATGTACAATTGACTCTCTGTCTTCCGTCAGAGTTTTGAATTTGCAATCCATAACCTCCGACAACGCATTGATTTATGAATGTCCTCAGCATTCTGTCTACAGCCGAGCTTTTTATTACTCCAGACTCATTTTGCCGCCCAGTGCCACATTATAATCTGCTTTTAAGAGTTTAAATACTGCCTCGAGGAGATGAACCTTAGTGAAAATCCTTGAGTGTGACCTGTTGTTGATGGCACAGTCACTGCCGAGGCTGGAAACAATAAGTCTGGATGTTGTGGGAGGGAGGGAGTCAATAGAAAGGAAATTATAAAAATATATACATGTATATTATATATATATATATATATATACAAAGGAAAATGTATTTGTGTGAGATGTTATTTACTTCCGGAGGGAAATCATGTTTACATGCAAACAGTAACTTAGCTACAGGCTCAATCCATTTTAGGTCTTTTTCAGGTTAAGCTGTTTATGTGAACTTCCGACGCCCTGTTATTGAGTGTCTCCATTTCCATGAATAAACCAATGAAAACGTTTCCTTCCCCCGTCTGACTGAATGATAGCTCAGTCTGTATGCAACACATCCTGGCAGTAAAGATATGTCCAGTTAGAGTCTCTAATATGGGTTTTGTTGGATAGAAAATACAACCCCAATATGTCTGCGCGAGCTTGTGCAAAACACATAATGAAAATGATGTTCATATATTTCAGAAACCAGTTTATTTATGTTGACAGAATACTCTCGCCACGAGGTCCGTATAGATGCCCTTATGGAGCTTTCTGTCGTGTCAAATTGTTTTTATTAGCAGAGGGGAGTTCTCATGGAATTATTTATGAGCACTTTAAAGTGGCTGTATGTAACTTTCAGTTTGTGTTGATTCCAGCTGCCACTTTGGACTAAAGCCGTAGTGTTTTTACCACGCCTGCTGTATTGCCCACTGTATATTACTAACTTAGCATTATAGAGATATCATATAGTCTCAATGAATGTTTTGCTCAGACAGTAAATCATTCATTTACAGTAAGAGAATAAGTTCCAGATGCATTGCTGAATACTTAGCCTGGATGTATTGTATCACTG
>NC_045746.1:21456004-21461842 GCF_008692095.1 Etheostoma spectabile | reverse complement strand
AGGAGCCAAAGCATTAGGAGTTTGTTGTGACATTATAATACCTCAATATAAACATAGAGCATTTCATGAAACACAGATGAAATTAGAAATCTAACGTTAGCTAACAAGCAGCAGGCAGCCGTTCGGTCCGCTCCCACCGTGAGAACAGCTGACAGCCTGGGAGATGCACCTGTTGATGTTTTAAGCTGTGATTGGTTTCCTTCCTTTGCCGTACCTGAAGTTGCTGCATTTTGGCTGCTGTCTGTAGATTCCTTCCTGCGCAACTTGCATTCTTTTTTAGATGTTTCATATGCAAATGTTGCAACAATGGCGATGTTGTCTATTGTTTAATTCAATTTCAATTAAATTCAATTGCATTTGTACAGGGCCAAATCACAACAACAGTTATCTCACAGCGCTTTTAATAAAAGAGCAGACCTTGTAGAACGTACTCTGTGATGTTATTTACAGAAACCCAACAGTTCCCGCCAAGAGCAAGCACTAGGCAATAGAGGCAAGGAAAAACTTCCTTTAAGAGGCAGAAACCTCGAGCAGAACCATGGCTCAGGCTGGGCGGTCATCTGCCTCGACCGGTCGGGGGTGAGAGACAGAGAAGGAGAGAGAACAACAGACAGACAGACAGACAGACATAGAGAATTGTAGCAGAGGGTGTCAGGCAGGAACGTGGAGGCAGCAGGTGACTCCGACTGCAGATCCAGAGCCAGAAACACCTGCAGGAAGTGATAGAAGGAGAGAGGGGAGGGGGAGACACTGGGGGCAAGAGAGCACAAGACTCGGGAAAGGGAAGAAGTCTAGTTAGTGACATGCATTATGGGATGAGGTTGCATACAGATGGAGAGAAGAAGGAAGAGAGAGGTGCTCAGTGCATCATGGGAAGTCCCCCAGCAGTCTAGGCGTATAGCAGCGTAACTAAGGGATGGTTCAGGACTCTCCTGAGCCAGCCCTAACTATAAGCTTTATCAAAGAGGAAAGTCTTGAGCCTACTCTTAAATGTGAAGACGATGTCTGCCTCCCGGACCCAAACTGGAACCTGGTTCCACAGGAGAGGAGCCTGATAGCTGAACGCTCTGGCTCCCGTTCTACTTTTAGAGACTCTAGGAACCACCAGTAACCCTGCATTCTGGGAGCGCAGTGCTCTGGTTGGGTAGTAAGGTACTATGAGCTCTTTAAGATAAGATGGTGCCTGACTATGAAGAGCTTTGTAGGTGTGAAGAAAGATTTTAAATTCTATTCTGGATTTTACAGGAAGGCAATGCGGAGAAGCTAAAACAGGAGAGATGTGATCTCTTTTCCTGGTTCCTGTCAGAACACACGCTGCAGCATTCTGGATCAGCTGAAGGGTCCTTACCACGAGACAAATCGGCATTGCATATTGAACGTGTATCTCTACTTGAATCGCCTTCTTTTGACTGAAACTACTGCAACACAGCACCTTTTCTGCTCACGAGTTCCTTTTCCACTTTTTCACAAACTACTGCATTGAATGGTCCACCTACATAAACACCTTCTTGTAATCAACGGCGGGTTTTGGTGGGAAAAAAGCCCAATATTCAGTCAAATGAATCCTAGATTTGGCAAATCCCTAAAATATACCTTGTGTTGAGATTCTCTTGTCAACTGACAGACAACATTAGACATCTCTGCTGGTCAGACTTTGCAGGAAGGAGCTACAAGACAATTGCAAAAGCTTTCATTGATCATTTCAGTATGTATGCTATGTACATTATTTTTACATGAGTTTTATATGAAAATGTTACTGATTGCTATTAAATAACTTAAAACAAATGAATTACTGAAAACCCATGCTTTTCACAGGGTGGCAGACTCTTCTTATACTGTAGAACACATTCACTCAGCACAACCTGATGAGGCCAGACAGCTTGTCCAATCATGTCTCACCCCCACCTGTCCTGGCTGTTGGCAGTCAGACCAAAGACACAAGGGAAGCTCTAAAGGTAAGATCCAGATTCTCAAGTCAGGAGGTTTTCTTTTAATTTTACCAGTGTAGTGTATTGTATACCCTTTATCCAACAAAACTAGCATGTACTAAATATGCAAATTTTTTTCAAATATTTTCCAAATAAACTTAAAATGCACGTTGCCAGTAGACAAGTATGCCTTTCTGTTGGTGCTTTTTCGTGATGTGTAACTATTGTTGTAACGAACTCGCTGGAGAACAGGGTTGGGAAACTGTAAACTCTGGGGGGGAGTTGGGTTCGGAACCGGAGGGTCGCCGGTTCAAGTCCACGTTCGGACCAAAGTACGGAGTGTGGGCCGGTAGCTGGAGAGATGCCAGTTCATCTCATGGGCACTGCCAGGTGCTCTTGAGCAAGGCATCGACCCCCCCCAAACTGCTCAGGCCGCTGATCCAGCTGGCAGCCCACTCATTTTGACATTAGTGCATGAATAGGTCCTGAGCACTTGTGTGTATTTCAGTTAGTATAATGATATTTTACTTTTTCAGTCTCACTTTCAAACTCTGTGCCGTCTAATTTCGAAAAATGTTTGAGTGCTGCTAGCGCGTAAACGGACCGAATTTGTGGCTGAGATAGCGAAGAGTTTCAGAAGTGATTACTTTAGTTGTTTGTCCTGTGAACAAATGAATGCTTTCCAACTAAAAGAAAGGCAAATGTTAGTGGGTGAGAAAGCTGATTTATGATTCTGCAGAGGCTCCATGAAGAGCTTTCACCATAGCCTACGTAAGTGGCCTGAAGTTCATACTTGCGTGCGTTGGTGTGTTGTTGCTCTCTTTAAGAGAATAGCAGGTTTGGCGTACGTGTGTGTGTGTGTGTGTGTGTGTGTGTGTGTGTGTGTGTAGGGGAGTGTGTGGTAGAGCGAGTTTGTGAGTGATGGGGATTGGCTTCAGAGTGAGTACCGACTCTAGAGTCATTGTAAGAGAAAAAAAGTGTCTCCCTAATGCTTTCTGAACAAGGTGGGGAATCTGTGGCAGGAGAAGTTAACCCTCTCCTTGATTTCATGTTGATTATGAAAAAGGAGAACCAGGAAATGAGTCGGGGGAATGCAACGCTGCCTACATGCGTCGCCGTGATGTGTAGTAACAATACATTATTTTAGAGGTGCATGTCAGGCTACGGCATAGCGTCTGGCTTAGGGTCCGCCGTAGGCTCCGTGCGCCCACGTGCCCATGGCGTCCCACAGGGCCAATTTAACACAGAAGCATAAATCAACCTTTAGTGGGGGGTTTTTTGTCCAGTGGCAAAAAGGGCATTTGAATGCATCAGCACAATAACTTTTTCTTGTTTATCTTCATCAGTGGTTCAGTGGATTTGGCTGCCAAACACACCTTTCCAAAACAAAGGCCAATTTTCCTTTAAATTAATCATTATCATTTAAAAGATTAAATAAATACAATGGTGCAGTAAATACAACGCCATACACACACAAACAAACGCCACAATGAAGAGCATTGCATTTATTTCCTTCAATAATTAGAATTATACTAAGGCTACATTTACTTTGCTAAGTTTTGGTCTAAGCCGAGTTTTGAGCCCAAAGCAATCTCTGAGCACACAAGTGTTTTTGGCTCCAGTAGGAGAACTAATCTCCATTTAAACTAACACTCCTAAATCGCATGCAGTGCATACGGAAAGTATTCACTTTTTCCACATTTTTGTTATGTTACAGCTTTATTCCAAAATAGATTAAATTGAATTTTTTCCTCAAAATTCTACACATAATACCCCGTAATTTGATTTTTTTTTCAAATGTGTTAAAAACTTAAAAAGAAAAATGCAAACACTTGTACATCAGTATTCCCAGCCTTTGCGATCAAGCTCAAAATTGTGCTCAGGTGCATTCTGTTTCCACTGATCATCCTTGATATGTTTCCACTGCTTGATTGGAGTCCATCTGTGGTAAATTCAGTTGATTGGACCTGATTATATGGACCTGTCTATATAAGGTCCCACAGTTAACAGTGCATGTCAGACCCCAAACAAGCATGAAGTCAAAGGGTTGTCTTGAGGCACAGATCTGGGGAAGGGTCCAGAAAAATGTTCTGCTGCTTCAAAGGTCCCAATGATCACAGTGGCCTCCATCATCTGTAACTGGAAGAAGTTTGGAGCCACCAGGACTTTTCTGAGAGCTGGCCGTCCCTCTAAACTGAGTGATTGGTGGAGAAGGGCTTTAGTTAGGGAGGTGACCAATAACCCAATGGTACCTCTGACAGAGCTCCAGGGTTCCTGTACGGAAGCCACTCCTTCATAAAAGGCTCATGGCAGCCCGCCTCGAGTTTGCCAAAAGGCACCTGAAAGACTCTCAGACCATGAGAAGCAAAATTCTCTGGTCTGATAAGACAAAGATCAAACTCTTTGGCGTGAATGCCAAGCATTATATTTAGAGGACTCCAGGCACCGCTCACCACCTGGCCAACACCATCCCTAGTGAAGCATGGTGGGGGCAGCATCATGCTGTGGGGATGTTTTACAGCAGCAGGAACTGGGAGACTAGGATTGAGAGAAAGGTGAACGCAGCAATATACAGAGACATCCTGGAAGTAGACTGCTCCAGAGTGCTCTTGACCTCAGACTGGGGCGACGGTTCATCTTTCAACAGGACAACGACCCTAAGCACACAGCCAAGTTATCCAAGGAGTGGCTTCAGGACAACTCTGTGAACGTCCTAGATTGGCCCAGCCAGAGCCCAGACCTGAATCCCATTGAACATCTCTGGAGGGATCTGAAAATGTCTGTGCACCGACGCACCCCATCCAACCTGATGGAGCTCGAGAGGTTCTGTAAAGAGGAATGGGCCAAACTGGCCAATAATAGGTGTGCCAAGCTTGTGGCTTCATATTCCAAAAGACTTGAGGCTGTTATTGCTGCCAAAGGTGACGCAACAAGTATTGAACAAAGGCAGTGAATACTTATGTACATATATTTCCGTTCTTTATTTCTAATAAATTTACAAACATTTCAAAACTTTTCATGTTGTCATTATGGGGTATAGTGTGTAGAATTTTGAGGGGGAAAAAGGAATACATTTTGGAATAGGGCTTTAACATAACGTAATGTGGAAAAAGTGAAGCGCTGGGAATACTTTCAGTATCTCATCAACGTTATCACATACATTATTATATAGCCGGGGTAAACGGAAGGTAGCCCGTATACTCCGCCTGTTGCTGGTAGTTGCCATGGTGAGGTTAGTAGCTTAGTCCCAGAGAAATAGACATCATGAATAACACAGTCTGTAACCTTGAATTTCCACTTCCCGGAAATTTTGGCGGTTGCATGTATTTTCTGTTTCCTTCTGCTTTCTTTGTGTTACAATTTTAAACTGTCTGTCCAATCTGCGTTGTCTCACGCACGACTATTTTACAGCGGCCGGTGCGGAGCTTTGCCGATGACGATTGTGATTGGTTTGAAGAAATGCCAATAAACCAGAGCACAGTTTTCTCCCATCTGAGAATCCTGTAATGCTGTGTGGACTAGCCAGACCCTCCTCCATTCACGTGTGGATGTTCTGGCAAAGCAACACTATGAGACCCAATCAGTTAGCGAAACATTGGCGTCAGAGTTGGTGTTGCCAAAGATCTCAGATTGCCAGAGCAGTGTGAATGCAAGGTGTAAAGATTGTAAAAGATATTAATTTTAAACAAAAATGTAACCTAATACAAGATACTCTTGTAGTGTCTTGAAAACAAGCCATTCTATGGTAGGGAACTGCACTAGAATCAATGCAATGACACAGAGGTGATTTACATTGGGAACAAATAAAATGATCTTTCATCCGAGGAGGGGATGACATTAGAGCGTAGTCAGCCGGATGAGGTTAACATTTTGGGTCATTGAGAGAGTTGAATGGTGATTGAGCACAGCG
>NC_045746.1:21455288-21455994 GCF_008692095.1 Etheostoma spectabile | reverse complement strand
GGTCCAGAGAACGTCGGCCCCCAGGGCTCCTGCTGGGATAATCCATTCTCGATAGCAGGAATGAATTTTATTCTGATCTCCTCCTTATCTGCTTTGACTCTTATTATTATGTGGATGTATGCAAAACACATTTTCTCCTTTATGCACCTTAGGTTCAATTCACAAAGTCAGCATGAGTGTATTTAAAGTAGTTAATTAAAAACACACATGCCGCGCACACACACCAGTGCTAGAAAGGGTACGTCGTTAGAAAATCATCACATTTTATGCTCGATGAAGCAGAATCTCACCCGATTTCAAACTTATTCTGGGATATTCAGGTATTGATTTGGTAGATCACAGATGTAAAATGCAGCGAATGGCTTGGTTTGTCTCTGGTCCTACTTCAGTTCCAGTTCCACACCTTCTGAACGTGTTCCCATTAGTGAAGGTTGCCGTCATTATGCAGCCCTTGCTAATGAGTTTTGAAACTGTGAAATTAATCACAAATTAAAGATTCCACAAATTAATACCTCAATCTTGCTTCTTTTTTTTATCGCTCCCATGCTCTGCGTTCTCAGCCCTTTTATGTAAGAATGTAAAAAGTTGACTTGCTTAGAAGATTAGAAAATGTTCACAAAAAAATCAAAATGAAGTAAAGAAAAGTGACAACATTTTTCTGTTTGGATTTCTGAACATAGTTAGATTGTTATATATATATATATAT
>NC_045746.1:21445700-21455278 GCF_008692095.1 Etheostoma spectabile | reverse complement strand
TATATATATATTGTCAGAAAGGCTAAATATGTGAACGGTAGCTCTGGAAAATCTTGTGACCTATGTTCTAATTATTTATTTTTCTAATGTTATTTTTGTTTTTTGTTTTTTAATCATGATTTGTTTAATCATAGTATTTATTTCAAAATACTGAACTATTGTTAACACTTATTATCAAAAACATTTGTATTTAATTTCACACATATTTGGTATTACTTTTTAATGCCTAGTTAAGTGTAATTATCTCTATTTTTCATTTAAAGCTGTAGTGAGTAACCTTTCGATATTAATATACAGCCGTTACATTCAAGCCATTGCCAAATGAGTTGCTACAAAGTTAATTAAGACATAATTAATAATCAGCTCCACACAACTCTCTCTGGATTTCTCAGTATGGCTATGTTCAGGAGATTGTGTCGTCCGGTGACTTTTCTGTGCAGAAACTAAAGTGAGGATAATGACCTCTTCTGAAGAGTCCATGCTTTTTAAATCGTCCTTGTCCTCTTTGGAAACTAGCAACTACGTGGAAGAGGTAGGGGTCGGGGGGGGAGGGGCTTGCACCAAAGGCTCGGTTCATGTGGATGCGCTGACAGTGTTGTGGTCATTACTTAGAATTCCTCATGGGGGCGACAGAAACTACGCCCTGTAGCTTTAAAATGCTGTTTTAAAGCAAAACGTTGTCTATTTAGTCACATGGAAATTGGTAAACTGTGTGTTTTATTCAACCAAAATTAGAGTTGTGATGGTTGGAAAAGTAGAAAGACGATCCAAAACAACGTTCCATAGTTTTATTTCATTTTGGGCGAACTTTGAATGAAGTGTATTTCACGATGCTAAATGACTGTGTATTTACATGGAGTCTGGTGGGTTTAGCAAACGCAATCCCACAGATCTTACTCTTTAACAGAAAGGTTGACCTCCTTACTGCTCCTTTCCATAATGTTGTCAGACACAATATTACTAATATTAATTTTGAGCGTGTCAGTGGCACAACAAGCACTTTTTTGAACGTAAATACAAGGTGCTCTTTTGCCCCATTAATTTACATTCTTGCTTGTTTCGCGCTGCCGACTGCAGTTATCTCACTTATTACTGGACCAATGTCAGTCACTTAGACCCAAAAACATCGGGAAAAAAAATAGGTTCCAGGTTGAAACAAAGAGCAACGGGGTCACTGAATGCTGTCTTTCAGAAAGAAAAAAAACACGCAGAGTGAGAGATCAAAATAAAAATGTTCCCCAAGACTTCAATCAGTGGACCTGTCCGTGTAACACAGCTGCTTTACAGCTCCAGTGTATGTGTCATTTAACAGGACCTTGGGCTATAAATTCAATGTAAATCATACACGCATCCAAGGGAGGCGTAGCTCATGCTGAGACATGCGGAATACCGGGAGGACTATCACCTCGGTATCGGCAGCAGAGCAGCGATCAATGCTGCAATACCTCACAGGTGGATTCCACAGAGAACAGAAACCGTAAAGAAAAAAAAAAAAAGCCTCATTCAAAATGTGCAAAGGTATTATCACACAACGCCTGCTATCATGATTTCCATTATTCTATTAATGGAGACTTGGGCGGACTTCTGATTAAAATGTCAGTGCCACGAAGGCAGAACCTCGCTGTGACCTCCCTAAATTTGAATTAATGAGATATTTATGAGTGTGGTTTTCTTTCCCCGCACCGCCCCGAGGGCTGCGTGATTATCCTAAGCTGTGCAGTACATCTGTGTCTATTCGTTTTTATCCGACACTAAGTAGGCAGGCACGTCTTCAGCAGACATCATGGTCACACGTAGCGGAGCTTTGAACCCACACGCTGGGGGTCAACAGTCAGTTTGGTAAAGCGGAGGAGCTCCGAGAACCGATGGCCGTGCTGACATTTCTGCACCCTGAGCACAACAAAGCACTGTAGCTTTTAGCTGACTTTATTAAGCTCATGTCTCGTCACCTATGGATGATTGTATCGCTTGGCTGTTACATGAGTCTTAGGCCATGTTCCCACTTGGCGTCTTTTTTTTTTTGACAGACAAAAAAAGGACTAGGGTGCTTTTGTGGTTAAAATAAAAAGCTTTAACTGGCAGGGTTTTAGTTTCAAAAAGCAGACCACGGTGTCTTTTGTTGCTATAACAACAGCTACTGCTTCAGTATCGGTGTTAGCTAACGGGCAGTACAGTTTTTGTTAAGACGAACCAAGGATCTGTCAAATTTGTGCCCACACAGCATATGTATGGTATGAATTATGGTACTGCGGTCATATCTGTTAACTCCCTGTGCTCCGACCCTAGCACAACCAGTCTTTCTTTCGCCACGGTTTCCATTTTTTCTTGTTGTTATGGAAACGACAAGTCTCGCTACTCACTTGTAATTGATCAGCTGTCAAAGAAGAGCTTCACGCAGGGCCTTTTCTTCAGAAAAGTCCAGCTTTTTTTGACAAACAAAAAGACGTTGGCAGTGGTGTATAAAAACCTCCGGACTTGAAAACGCTGTTTAGTCCAAAGGATTACGATAAAAAACAGACACTGGCAGCATCTGAAAAGACGCAGTACCACACTAAATTGGTGATATGAATGGAAGCTTCAAAGTTTTCACTGTACAGGAGAATACTGAAACGGATCAATGGTGAGGTAAAATGGGGGCCAGGATGTGAATCCACGAGGATTCCGTTGGACAGCCCCACTGCATGTCCGTCTCCTCCCTGGCTCTCACAGCAATCACAAATCACCTGAAACAGCTCCACCAAAACAAATGTATCACAAAATGCCATCAGAAATGTATTGCTTGCAAGGGGTGACATCATTAACTCCATTTGTCTTCCTGCAGTGGTCCTCCTGCATAATAAGCCTACAGGGCAGCACTGAATTCATATTGCAATCACTAGATAGTGCCACTTATAGGTCTCTATGTGACTGTTGTAACACACTGTCATTAATGTAAATAAGAGATTAAAGGTCCACTATCTTGTTTATTTTCAGGTTCATATTTGTATCTTGGGTCTTTACTAGAACATGTTTACATGCTTTAATATAGAAAAAAAACACTTTATTTTTCTCATACTTTCTGTCTGAATGTACCTGTTTTCACCCTCTGTCTACAACGCTCCGTTTTAGCTGTCTGTCTCTTTAATTTCCCCCTCCCAAAAAAGCCCAGCCTGCTCTCATTGGTCAGTGTTTCCCGGTCTTGCGCATCCTCGCTCTCAGTGTCTCTGCACTGTCACTGCAGCTGGCAAATGACTGTAACAGCATTCTAGCAACACTTTCTACCTATATACAGTATAGTTGTGACATCACGACCGTACGGAAGACCCGATGGCTCGTTTAAGGCACAGTTTCCGATTTGCATTTCTCTGTGTATTGAGCATTTTGATTTCCTGGAAATCCAGAACCAAATCTGAAAGATTAAGGGTCTGGCATTGAGTAATGAAAGTCGGCCATCTCGAGGGGCAGAACTAAGCGTGCATTTGAAAATGTCATTGCATGCAATAGGATAACACTGCGACCAATCACAACAACACACGGGGTGAAGTATCCAGAACCCCATGTGCTTAGCTACCAGCGGAGCTAACTGGTAGATTAGACTGTTGTCATCTTCTTCCTGCTTCTGGCGAGAGCAGTCGTGTTTTTCCTCCTCTCCCCTCTTATCTTAGCTTGGCTCCTTCCCAGTCTGTCTGGCTTGTCTTGTGGTACTTTTTTCTGCAGAAATCCTTTTCAGAGTGCGTGTGGCGGCGCTTTAAATAGCTGCGGCCCTGAAGCTCTACCTAAACTCTCACAAAACTGCATTTTGTTGCAATGTACCTGTACATGTGTAATGACAATAAAGTTGAATCTCATCTCATCTGTTTGGCTTGACTCTGGCCCCGCCTATATCAGATACGCTGATGTGATTGGTGCAGCTCATGTCTGGCCCCGCCTATATCAGATAGACCAATGTGATTGGTGCAGTGTGCCTTTGGTCCCTCCTATATTATCTACACTGATGTGATTGGTGCAGCTCGCCTCTGGCCCGTCCTATATCAGATACGCCGATGTGATTGGTGCAGCTCGCCACTGGCCCGTCCTATATCAGATACGCCGATGTGATTGGTGCAGCTCGGCTACGAGGACGTAGTTAATGAGCAACATCACTCGATGCCAGAGTAATTTGCAGAGCAAATTCAAATTTGTACTCTCATGAGAACTCTGGATTTCCAGGGTAGCGTTTTGATGCAGTTCACAGTATTTATGTAGCACCTCAACCTGCTGTTATAACAAAAAAAGACATGAAAATCCCACTTTTTCCAATATAGGATTTTTAATAAATGGTTTGCCGCTATAACATAAAGTCTGCATCTGCAAGTGTTTGTTTACTAGTGGGGAGAAATAACGGCCATTGGTGAGATATAGTTTTGCTTTTTTTTTTTGAATATTTGTCTCTTATGATTACTCTGTCACAATAACAGTTAACCGACAAAAGAAAAAAGGGAACAGCAATTATGTTTCCAAAACGTTTCATTTTTTTTTGTATATAAAGGTATTTTCCCAGAGAAGGGTTTGTAAAGTGCATCAGGGACCCAGTAGCAAAATGGATTTTTTTTGCTGCAAACACATTCTAGGGTTTGGAACCTCCGAGGCTATTCAATAATAAAATTAATTATAGAACTTATTTTACATTCTAATTACATTTCTCTTTCCTGAAGTTATAAAATGGAGATTTAAAGAAGAGATATCCTACAAAAGGTAACAGTCGTACACATTTTTCATTTCAAAGCTCAGCTTCCTCGCTCCACTGCTCACATTCTGAACCGTGGACTAGTTTTCAAAGGTATTGAACTCGTAACATGAAAGGCAGCACTGGAAATGGCCCAAAACATAAGAATTATGGTCATATTGATATGAGGACTAGCACTAATCAAATCCTAAAGTGAACAGCACCACAGTCACTACATTTACATGCACATAATATTCTGTTTTTTGCCCTTACTCTGAAAAAGACCAAAGATAGCAGTAGTAGTAATAATAAAGAAAAAAAAATGCACTAATATTCCCAATTATATGCAGCTGGGCAATGTTTTCCACTGGTGGCGGACTTGTTTGACCATGCTAACACAACGTCGCTGTTTCAGTCCTGCAACCATCTTCTTGAAACGGTCGGCGTTATGTTTGTGCATATCCAAAAACTGCCTTTCATAATGCTTCAGTATAGATGTGTTTTGCCGCCTTTTCTTTTGGGCATGTTTCTGTACTGCTGCCTTGCAAACTGTTGGCTAGTTGGCTAGTTGGTTTGTGTACAACAGCCATAGCAACGCCCAGAGCTGACCCTAAGGCGTAAACACGCAACTGGCCGTAAACTGCGGTTAAAAACCCAGATTGAGACGCACAATCCAAACGCACAGTAAACATGTCCAAAGAATGGTCCCGAAAGCTGAATAATACCGGAATAACATACATGTTTTAAACAGAAAATGCTAAATTTGGAAAAATTGGAAAAATTTGACCTGTATCAAATTTTTGAATATTGTCATATTTAGAATAATAGTAAAATATGAATGTGCATGTAAACGTAGCCACTGTCATTACAGAGATTCTCTCACTATGTTCTGCAACACATTCCTGTGTCACGTCAATGCAGTTCATTAATTTGGGATGGAGCCACAACAGTGCTGTGTTTTCATACATACTTTGCTCGCACCTACTGACTCACTTACCTAACAACCCTCTGTGTGAGAGCATTTTCTTACTAGCTTGTTTTTTTTTTCCCTTTCTATTTCTCATCCTCTTGTTAATCACATATCCATAACCAGGTTTTACTTCAGTTTGGCAAATGTGACCTATAAAGGAAAGCAAAATATTGAGAGGCAGTAAAAAAGCCATACAAACAACGTAGCTTTCCTCCGTTCTCTTTGGAACAGTGAAGTTATACAATCCTGGCCTCTTTGTCTATTGATTTTGCTGTGGATGCCAACACAGTTAATTTTCTAAAATGAGAGTCAAAGGTAGAGAGATAAAGTGCGATAAAGAAAAGAGAAGTAGGAGAGGAGAAAACAAGCTGCACAGTGCTGAAATGAGTTGCCATTGGTTTTCCAGTAACATACTGTTCGTTTGATGGCAACCGCTGCTAGTTTGATACAGAGCTCCTTTCAAACACGTCGTTATGTGGCAGCATGTGTCACATGGCGCAGACCAGATGCAAGTGGTTGTATAACAATGAAACAGGCATGTATTGTTCAGTTTGATTGAGACCTTGAATGCTGCAAAGGTGCGAATACTTAAAAGATGAATGTGGAGTTTGTAGAGAAATACAGACACAGGTTCTCTTGCTGATCCGAGAAGGTTAAAAAAAAGAAGGAAAAAAACTATTAGAGCATGAAATCAAAGAGGATGCCAAGCAAAGGAGAAGCTCGATCTATTTACCTGACAGTCTGCCTCACAGTGGGAGTTGGAAGAAATGGAGATAACAAATCCCAACTGAGTTTCACACGAGTGATGAGGAAAAATGAAATAAAATATTACATTTCTTTATTCACTAACTTCCTAGAAAGCTTACTGGCATTCTCTCCATGTATGGTAATATGCTGTATTTCCACCGTATTTATTGGCAAAATGGCCAATATTTGAGTTTGATCCACATTTCAATGCACTCCGTAATATATATAATGTCTATGACGACATTGAAGCCATGTTATACATTATGTATTAATGAAAAAGTGGAAAATATTTAAAGCAAACTGAAATTTTTATACAATAGTCATGCTAGAAGAAAAATCAAGAAAGGTGAATGTCCATACCCAATTTGATAACGATCCATCCAGTAGAGTTCTTTCAATTTGGACCATATGGGACCAACTAACCAGCTAAATGGCCAAACCATCCCTGCTTTTTGCCTTTTAGATGAACAGTCTCACAGGCAACTACTTGCACATCAATTTGGCAACAAAGTCTTAGTAAAGCCTTTATACTCGGGCAGTATGTCTTTCAGTAATTTAAAGTAACACTACAGAACTTGTGTTGCTTCCCCCCTGTAGGGGGCCTAAGGGGGCTTAGTGTGTACGTAGTGTTTTGAGCAAGAGAGTGCAGTGTCTGCTTTCGGATCATTTTTAGTAGTGGGGGCAGGTCTGTCCAAACACCCCCCTCCTCCCCTATATAGGGGGACCAAAGACGGAAAAGTTCTCTTGTGTTTCTTTAATTGCTAGCATGTACATAGTTGAAAGTAGTGCTTACAAACCTTTCAGACTTTTCAGTTAGATCCAAACCCAAATTACTGGTGTTAAACCTCCCCCAGACCACGGTCCAAACCAAAAAGATGGAATTTGGACCCATGAAAAGAGGTGGTCCTGGGCCGGATCAAACTGAACCATGGTCCGGTTGGTTTCTAATGAAAAAGCATTTTTGGGATAGTTTGGATTTTCGGACCAAATACAGGAAGTTCTTTGTGTTAAAGCTATTGTCGTGAGGAGCGTAGCTCCTTTAAGGAATCACTCGGTACTTGGTGTGTATGTAGTGTGTGTTTGAGCAAGAGAGTGCAGTGTCTGCTTTAGAATAATTTTTAGCAGTGGGGGCAGGTCTGTCCAAACACCCCCCCTCCGCCTCCCCCAATGTTTGATATCAGGATGATGAGCTGACTGATTTGACAAGTTCAACGTTGTCCAATCAGAACGGACCCACCGCAGTGACGTTTTTGGTAGAGCTGTTGGTTTAATAGTTGACTCGGAAGACAGCGAACGTTTTGACAATACACTCCTTGAACATAACAGTATGTGGAGTTAAACTGGACGGGCCCAGTAACCTCTGAATAGTTCTACTTGTTGTTAAATAGCAATGTGAGCGGCAACCAACGGGGGGTGCATTATGTCGTCAGGATCATTTAAAAGGTAACCGTCTGCCCTGTTTCTGGTACCGTGGCAGCAGAGATATTGCCATGGCGGGCCGCCACTACAGAATCAACACAGAGGAAACACTTGAGTGACTGTGGATGCGCTCAGAGCAGACAGCTGTTGGCTATCAGAGCAAATAATATATTAGCACTTGTTAGTTGGTAGTACATGCACAGTGTCGGTTTCAGTTTGTGTCAGAATAAGAGCGGCAGCTCTTTAAAACCCAAGTTCCTGTGTTATCCTCTTTTCTAAACAACGCGAGCCGCGGTAGCCCGGGGTGATCAGCAGTCCTGTGGAAAAAAACTCCTCCACCAGAGAGAGGATACGAGAGGAAGGGGAAGCCTTCTACAAACCAATCAATTCCATGTATCAGGAGACGCAACTCACGCATGTGATGATGACTGGACGTAGTTGTGTCATGCATAGTTCTTTAGTGGGCTTGCATAACTGCAATGTGAAACCAAAATGAACTGGTTCAGACGTATACAAAGTAACAAACTTATAAACCTTTCAGCTGTGAAACGGCCGTCTTCATGCAAGGTTCCAAACTATATTTTATTCAGGGTGATGATTTCCCTCACTGTGCAACAATAACTCTATGATTTGGGTCGTTCGGTTGGCAGACGCTATGGGAATGTGGACTTCTGTTTCATATGCAATTGAAGTTGGAAAGGAAGGAACACGCAATGTACAGAGAGCGCATAATTAGATTATTGGGGGGCGAAAGGTTTAACTTTTGCCAGTTATTGTGGATAGAAGAGGCCATAGAGGGTCCAACCAATCTGATCGCTAAACAGAGCTGTGACAAATAGCTCTGACAATCCTGTCAGTGGTGCAGAGTGTGTGAAACCGAACGGAGACCCGCCAGGCCCTGCATGACAAATTGTCAGACTGACAATCTGTCTGCATGGCCACAAACTTTCAACTGTCAAATACTGTGGAGGCAGTGCTCTGAGATTATGGAATAAATACCATTTTTATTTTTTCTCTTCCCGTTTTCTTTGAGGGAGTTGCTTTTGCTCCATTTTACACACAAACAGGAGGGCCGACTCAAATGTTGAATAGAATAATTGTACATCACATGAAATACAGTACCTAAGCTACTGAAACAACAACGTTTGGATTGGTGGAGACACACAGTAATATCTAGTTTGCAATTTAGTTCAAACAAATAGGTTCTTTTTTAAATTAAGTAACAACTACTTAAAATGAAACCACAAGTTGCACTGGTTTTCTTTCTTTCACAGCTGTGGTTAGGTTTAGGTACAAAAACAAGGTGGTTGGGGAAAGTGTTAAGCAATGTGGTAATAAATTAGTACTTAGGGGTCATCATGGTTACAATAATACAATAAAAAATGAAAAGGAAACGAGAAACAATGAAAGAAAATGTAACAAAAAATAATCTGACATTTTGTTGACCCATCCATCCCCCCGACCTCCATCTGCAGATAACCCTCATTTAACCCTTTGTAACGACCCAATTGTAATCACCAAAAATAACATGATTGATTCTACACAACGCTGGCAAGTACAAATCTCTACTTTCTTTCATTTTGGGGTGTCTTATTCAGTTTGATGGCATTTGAAAAGTGGTTTTGAAATAGTATTGAGTAAAAGTTGACATATTCCAGTCCGTGATTATCATGTTCTTAAAATCCCTATAATTTTAGTCTAAATAATCCCTACATTTCTGCTTTTCTAACTCAAACATTAGGTATAATTTCCTATAAA
>NC_045746.1:21440827-21445690 GCF_008692095.1 Etheostoma spectabile | reverse complement strand
TTATTGACCATAAATTCCAAAAATTACTGTAAAACTAAAGTTAATAAGTCAGTGTTACGTAGTGTTGAAATTGTCCCAAAAAAAGGACAAACTCAAAAAAAGTTAAAAACGTTGATGAAAAGCATCAACAAATCTGTTGATTTTCAGGAAGACAACACAAGGGTTAATGATGTTAATTTCCCCCAGTGATCTCGACAAACCCATACATCATCTTCAGTATCCATGGCCACTAGAGGGCCTAACCACCTGACCATGTAAATGTGGAGTTTTGGGGCATTTTTTGGGAGGACAGTGTCATTAAACCATAGCCCTGTCGCCTAAAAACTACACTCCCATAGAACAAAAAAAAAAGTCGTGATATTTTCCAGCAACCGGAGCACATTGTAGAACAGCTGTTTAAAACACGTTAATGTCGTAAATTGAAAAGAAAGTACTTGGTTAGGTTTAAAAAAAAGAATTATTTTTGGGTGAAAATAAATATGTAATTTTTTTGTAATTCAAGTTACGTACATGAGTGAAGTTAGGTGCGTTACGTTGGTTACGTATGTAATGTCACCGTTGGTTTTTGGTTTCACACAGGACACAAACAGCGGCCTCCTGGGTGTATTTCCTGTTTGTTTGACCCATCCATTCACCCCAACCTCCTCTCTAGGTGGACTTTCGTAATCTTTGATTAAAAACGTATTTTGTGATACATCAGGACAAAATATCTTTCCCTCGAAACGTAATTGAGGATGCAGTTTTTGTTGTATGGGTACGTCATTTTTAGGAGAAAGGGCTGCATGTATGTGTATATATATATATATATATTCCTGCAGAGCACTTGACAGTTACATTACAAGGAATACTTACAAGGAAACATTGTCAGAAGTTCAAAATTCTAAGTCTGACTCTCGTATTTTGACATTAGAAACAGCTGCTGGATTTGAACCATCAACCAACAACAAGCATCCCACTCTGTTCTGCAGCCTCCAGTCAGATGAATGCACCCGTCTTTATGCAAATAGTCACCTTTCTGTAGCAGAATGATGTAAAAGTTACCACTTTATATTGTCGCCGTAAAACTTACTTTATAATGGTGCAATTTACCTGGAAATGCCAAGTATATTAAGTGCATCCAGTTGTTTCAGGCCAAATGAAACCGTGAATATGTTTCGACAAATAAATGCTTTACATTTAATGTAATCATAATCAGACTTTATCAGGAGTAATAATACATTCATTAAAGCATAACAAACACCTATAGGTCAGTGTTTTTTTTGGGGCAAGCCTCCCCCTATCCATAATCCCCCCCCATCAATTAAGCTGTAGGCTAGCTGCCTTGAATATTAATGGCTAGGCCCTATTCTTGCAACAATGATTATTATTGTTGTTACTATTGTTATCAAAAGATCATTTAATTGACAGAAAAATGTTCATTTTTGGCTTTGTTCATAGACTTATTAAAGATAAATTATACCAGCGTTTGATGGAGACTTTAAAGTTCATTTAAGACGGTACGCTGAGGTCCCATTCCCGTGAACGCAGCACGGCGCTGACAGAAACACAGAAAAGAAGAAGAGTAGCAATCCATCGTCTTGTCCAGTCGTAGTGGCAGGTTTTCATGTTAGAGACCACTGTTTTTTGCTCATATTGTTGTGAATCGCTGGTGTAAACTCATCTTAAAACAAACACCCCCCTTTCCAAAATGTCGCATTCAGCACGCCCCTTCGTCCTCTGAACGCCTCCAGGGGGGCTGTGCCTCCCCCAGTGAGAATCACTGATCTAGGTGCTCATCCTCTACTTAATAAAGGTATAATAACAGCTATATTTTCACCAATAATGGCTCATGAGTCTCCCTCTGCTTTCAGATTATACTCCTGGCTTGCCACTATAGTGCCATGGTGGGACAGAAAAATAACATTAGAATTAATTAAAGTCAATGTATTTGATCTAAAGGTACCACAGCCCTCTTCTTTATACTAGACTCACAGTAATGTAGACAAACCCTGAAAAAACAATAGAAACAAAAACAAACTACCGACAGCCATCACAGCAGCAGACTAAAAATAAAAATACAAATGTATAAAAAACTTTTTGTGAAATAAAAAAACAAACTATATAGAGTATGTACAGGCAAAATTGCCTTTCACCTTGGTTTGATCCCTTCTTGTACGATATATCTGGAGCATATACCCAATCAACCACAGCCCTCTTTTGAAAAACTCGACTGTATCATCTCTTTCTAGAAATAAATGGTAATTGGACTGCATGTATAAAGTGCTTTGCTAATCTTAACGGCCACTCAAAGCGATTTAGAGACGTTAATCATGTCAAGAAGGAAAGGGCCCAACTGTTCCCGAAAAGTTGCATACAATTCAGGAGGAATCCCATCAAAGCCGGGTGATTTAGCTTTTTGCATATTCTATACTGCCACCTCAATTCTTCAACAATAATCAATTTGCAAAATAATCACTGGATCTTAACCTCATAGCGAGAAGGTGACTAGGTCTAGAACCCTGGAAGTAATATTGCTGTCTCGCTCTGAATTAGAAATTACGACTTCAATGTCAGAATGTTTTATTGTTTATTTCCTTCTTGACTGATGATAATTCTAAAGCGATCCGGTCAGTAAAATCAGTTTGCAACAGTAAGTCTTTTGAGCAAATATCTGGAATTCTGCTCTAGACTGAGTGATTAACTCTAATTAACTAGTAAAGCGGTATTGAAACGCCATCTAACTTGACGTTGAGACAATTGGCCAAGTGTGGTGGTGCAAAGGACGCCTTTATGGTCAGATAATGCCATTAGAAGTAACATTGCTTTATCAATTGAATTAAATAATTGAGAAAAAGGAATAATCATTACAGGTGGGATTAACTGTACGCTAAATATCTATAAGCCCCAAGCTGCGGATCCATGATTTCAGAGCATTTGTAGATTGAGCCTGAACCCCAGTGACCTTTGCGTTCGGCCGATCAATATCTGGGTCCCACACAGCATTTAAATCTGCACCAACAACAAAAGAACAGTCCATTAACGCCAGCATTTGATTGGTGAGCGTACCAAAGAAAATGCCATCAGAAACATTTGGCGCATAAGCTGACACACATGCAAATTTCTGGCACCCAATTCTGTTCTGGAGATCACAGTCCTGCCTGTATCATCTGACCAAGAGGACAACACTTTAAGCGGGAGATTCCGTTTGACAACAATGGCCACGCCTTCTTTTTTTTTAACTTGCTGAGGAGGAGGATGCAATTGTGCGATAGAATCTATTGGCTAAACAGCCGGCATCTACCTGCAGTAAATGAGTCTCCTGTAATAATGCAATGTCAACATTTCTCTTTCGTAGCATGCCCAGAGTGCTGGCTCGTTCATGAGGAGCATTCAGTCCGCCACAATTCCAAACTAAAAAATAAAGATCACCCACTGTCAAAAAAGCTGCGTTCTGAATGAAAGTAGATGTGGGTATTGCTACTGCCTTAGACCTCGCTAAATCCTAACAATAGTGCATCCAAAGTTAAGTCCCTCAACACAGAAAACAACAACAGACAAGACAGTGATACAGAAGGGAGAGAAGGGGGGGGGGAAACGTAGCCAGAGAGGCTAACTGTTATGCGTATGGAAGTGAGGACCCAAATGCAGAGACAGGCAGGCAGGAGAGAGTTTACGAGGCTTTATTTTCACAAAAAGAAAACAGAAAGTCCACACCAACACCGTATCTAACAAATGCAAAAAACAAAGTCCAAAATCCAAAGACCCGAAATGCAAAAATCCAAACAGGTCCGGGGGAAAGGCTAGACAAAACAGAAATACAAAGTCAAAAAAAAAACAAAGACCACAGGAATGGGAATGAAGGAATCCACGCTGCAGGAAGCACAGCAGAATGTAGACAAAGTGACAAAATAAAACAGGAAACAAAACATACAGACACTCAGAGGAACACAAGACAGGACCAACAATACAAGACCGGGAAGGAAACAAGACACAAACACAAAACAGGATAAAAAATAAAAATAAAAATAAAAAAAACCAAACAACACACTTACATTCAAATGAGGTCTGTGATCCGGATTGGATACGGGGCAACAAAAATGGAAAACTAGCCCATAAATAACTGGTTGCAACAGCAACTGGTTCCACACTAAATTAAGAAAAAAATCTTTTTTTCTCAACAAAAGCAAGAAGTAAAAACACCTTGGAAAGGAAACTCTAGCCTAGCAGTGGCCCAGCTAACCTATGTTGAGTAGGCTACATTAAACTGGCTCGACATTCCAAAACAGTGTCTGTAATCACATCAGACAACAGCGCGATAAAACCAAGACACATCCAGAGAACAAGACAAACCAACAATCCGTGTTCATTGGGCAGTTGTTTCAGTCCTGGTCCTCCTCCACGGCGCCCTCCGTGACGGATGCGAAGTGTTGTCTTCCCAGCACAGCAGCAGAGGGAGGACGGGGCGCAGCCCGGTTCACATAGTCCTCAGCATCCCCGGCGGAGGTGAATGCTCTGTGCTAGGCACCGTCTGTGATCTTCAGTGTTGCTGGATAAAGCAGGAAAAAATCCAGACCTTTGACTCGTGCTGAATCCATGGTCCGATAGAAGGCTTAATGACGAGCGGAGTTCTCTGGGCAGTTTGTAGGATCGCCTGCCTGGTTGAAGCACGTTGAAAATCAACATGTGATTAGTAGTGGTGTTCTTCTTAAGGCTGTCACTGTAGATTCGGTGGGCTCTCAACATCTCGATCCGAACATCTGCTAGATCCGGGAACCACTTAAGCAGTGAGCGTGGGAGATACTGGATATCATTAGCTCCTTCTAACCCAGGGGTGTCAAACGTACGGCCCGCGGGCCTGAACCGGCCCGCCAAGGGGTTTAATCT
>NC_045746.1:21436334-21440816 GCF_008692095.1 Etheostoma spectabile | reverse complement strand
TTAATCTGAAAGTGAAAAATTGCAATGAGACATGAACTAGAATTTTTTTAATAAACTGTTATTCCGACATTTTCCGCTAGGGGGCGCACCTTTTTAGACATAGAGCAGCTGAAAGAAGAAGAAAACGACAAAACAATGCTGAGATAAAAAGACAAGCTAATGTCTAGTGACTACTACGATACATCTAATAATTTTGTACTCGCTTTACACCCTCATTAGCCAAAATGTCTTTGTCAAAAAAGAGAAAAGTGGATATTGAGTGTAGAGTTTTCCAAGAAAAATGGACAGATTCCTATTTATTCACAGAGGTGAATGGGAAACCTGTGTGCTTGGTGTGTATGCAACACCTGTCGGTGTTTAAGGAATATAATATTCGGCGCCATTATGAGACTCAGCATGGTGAAAAATACGACAGCCCTCAAGGACAACTGAGACGAGGAAAGATAAATGAGTTGCTGGTGGGTCTGAAGAAACAGCAGTCTGTTTTCACTCGGAGCCGAGAGGTCAGTGAAGCAGCGGTAAAAGCCAGCTACATAATTGCTAACGAAATAGCATTAGCATCAAAGCCGTATCACGAAGGGGAGTTCATCAAAACGTGCATTATGAAGGCTGCTGAACTCGTATGTCCCGAGAAGCGACAAGCTTTTGCCAACATCAGCCTGACGAGGAATACTATTGCAGAGAGGATTTCAGAACTATCCACAGATTTGGACAGCCAGCTGAAACACAAAGTCAAGTCATTTCTTGCATTTTCTGTTGCAATTGACGAGAGCACTGACATTACAGACGTTGCGCAACTGGCTGTATTTATTCGTGGAGTTGATGGAGACACTTGGCAGTTTCAGTAGGAGCCTTTTGAGTTGGTGACTATGTCACTGGAAACCATCAAACGCAAGCGGGAATCCTTCTCACCGAATCTCTAGTTGGCCCCACCTGCGCTCCGGACATGTAGCCTCCGGATGTAGACCTGCCGCCGCGTGCTGTCAGCGTGGCTACAGATGGCCCCGCATCAATGATTGGAAAAAAAAGCAGGCGTCGTGACAAAATTCAGAGAGAAGACAAGCCGCAAATGGGGGAGACGTTTTTTGGACATTTCACTGTATTTTGCACCGGAGGCATTGTGTTGCAAGTCATTAAATAGGATCACGTCAGGAGGTGTTTGTCCGAACTGTTAATTTATCCGTGCCAGAGCTGAATCATCGTCAGTTTGACTGCCTTCTCGGACAATAAAATTACCCATGGCCTGCCAACACCATTGAAGTAAGATGGTTAAGCCGAGGCGCTGTGCTGAAGCGTTTCTTTGAGCTACGAGAGGAAATTGGACAGTTTATGGAGACAAAAGGAAAGCCAGTGATGGAATTACAATCTCTGGAATGGCTGGCGGACTTGCATTTATGGTGGATATTACAGAGCACCTTAATCATTTGAACAAAATGTTGCAAGCTAAAAAATTGTACACACGTATTATGACATACAGCATACTTGCGTTCAAGTTGAAGCTGACTTTGTGGGAGACGCCGCTGGCGTGTGGGACCCTGCTCATTTCCCCTGTCTAAGAGATGTAAGTGCAACTGTTGTTAATGTGGCATGACACGGTACAAAGACAAGATTCAGGATTGCTGTGGAGTTTGAGAAACGTGTTTCAGGTCTTGGTGAACTCAAGACAGAATTTGCAGTTTTCTCCTCACCTTCACAGTCAAAGCTTCTGATGTGCCCCTCGACATCAATTAGAATAATTGATTGCAATGTGATACAATTTGAAAAACACATGCCTCAGTGGACTTGGACACATTATACAGTATCTCCTGAGGGACCCAAATTAACAGCCCTAGCTGCAAGGTTTTGTGATGTTGGGACTACCTACCTTGTGAACAGGTTTTCTCTGTAATGAACATATAAAAACAAAACTGCGCTCAAGGCTCACACACCAACATTAAATGACATTCTGAAACTGGCTGCTACTCAGGACCTGACGCCTGACACTGATGCACTTGTGAGGCTAAAGGATGCCAAGTTTCAGGAGCAAAAACAAAGTAGTCTAAACTAGACTAATTCTTGTAAAATGCTGCATCAGAAACATTGCACTCAAAAAATAGTTCTGTGAAAATGAATCCTTGCTGTATTAATAACTAAAATGTGCATTTGTTAGTCACAGCTTCACGACTAAAGAGGTTGGTTTGTTACATTGTATGTTAAACTTTTTATGTATGTTTTATGTAAAAATTTTTTCTATAACATTTAAAACGCCGCCACTTTGGTTTGTAAGATGGGGAAGTCAGTTTAAGTTTTGGATTTACACGTGGAAATGGAGTAAAAATAATTCTAATCTGTAATTGATTTAAGCTAGACCATATTATCATCATCATCATCATCACTTTATTTATAAACGCGCTTTCAATCAGCAGTAGGAACAAAGTGCGTACATGAAGGCAGCAAACACAGATAAAAAACATCACATATCTAAAAATAAAAAACTGGGGGTGAAGATCTACCCAATACACTATATAAAACAGATAAGATCAAGTCTTAGTTTGGGTTGAGCCAAAGGTAGAAATGAGTTTTAAGAAGAGTTTTAAAAATCGGTATTGAGGAAGCCTGACGAATGGGTCAAAGGTAAGGCATCTCATACATTAGGAGCACAAACAGAAAAGGCCCTGTCCCCTTAAGCTCCGCTTGGATCCGGGGACACCAGGAGCAACTGGTCAGCCGACCGGAGTGCACGGGAGGGAGTGTAGCGTGAGTAGCGAATTAAATAAGCCGGGCAAGACCGTTTTAAAGCTTTAAAAGTAATCAAGAGGATTTTAAATGGACTTAAAATGCACAGGAGCCAGTGAAGTGAAGCCAGGACGGGAGTGATGTGTTCTCTCTTCGGGTTCAGTCAAACACCTGCAGCAGCGTTCTGGACTAGCTGCAGACGTGGCAGTAGGGATTTACTGAGTCCAAATACAGGGAATTACAGTAATCCAGCCGTAAAGAAATGAAGGCATGGATTACGGTTTTAACTGCTGCGGAAAGGAAAGGTTTCACCTTTACCACTCCTCAGATGAAAAAAACTAATTTGACTGTGGCGTTGATTTGGCTGTCCAGTTTAAAATCACTGCCAATCTAAAACCAAGATTTAATACTGTTGGTTTAAATATGGGCTAGAGGGCCCAGCTCAGTAGGGGGGATCTCATATGAGCCCCAGGTCCAAACATTATCACCTCTGTTTTCTTTTCATTAAAATTTAAAGGTTTAAGGCCACCATGCTTTAATACCTCAGACATGCTAAAGAGGTGTAATAGAACAGGTGTCATGTCGTTTTAAGGTACATAAACTTGGCAGTCGTCGGCATACATGGAAAGAAATACCATGTTTCTTAAGAATAGACCCAAACAGGAGCAAGATGCAATGAAACAAAGAAACTGGGAACACAACGACATGGGAACACACATGACAGTGAGAGCAGGGACATAACTCAGCATTTGAACATGATGTTCTGTCAGACAGGTAGGATCTAAACCACTCAGGACAGTGCCACAGAGGCCTAATTGGTGCTGTAACCTGAGATTAAAAGCTGTGGTCTACAGTATCAAAGGCAGCGGTGAGGTCAACAGGACCAAGATATTATTACCGGAATCGCATGCCAAGAGGATGTCATTGCAGACCTCAACAGTGCTGACTCCGTGCTGTGTAGGGTTTTAAATCCAGTGAAAAAACCTGATAAACCCTGCTCATCAAGAAAGACTTTAGTGTAGATACACATTTCTCCAAGATTTAGATACAAATGGGAGCTTGGAAATTGGCCTAAATTATTCAACACAGAGGATCTAAACCAGGTTTTTATCAGGGGTGTCACTACAGCATGCTTAAAGTTGCAGGAACACACCGGATGACAGGCTACCATTTACAATAGCAGTACCCAGTACCAATAGTGGGAAAAACTTCTTAAACAGCCTTGGTGGAAGAACATCAAGGGAGAGCCAGAAGGCTTAATAGAGAACCACATCCTCAGGTGTGATAGGTCACAGGCTCAAATTGATAAAAACAAAGGCAAGCCACAAACAGAGGGATCTAAACCAGAATAACAGTTGAGCGCCCTCGCGAGGCGACCTTATCAAAAAAAATTGCATAAAATTGTTACAGAGTGCAATGGAGGATTCCAAACCAACGTTTGTGGAACGTTAAAAAGAGAGTCAATGTACTAAAAAGCTTCGTGGATTCTGGCGGTGAGATGAAAAAATATTAGGAAATAACTCTTTCTTGCTCTTTACAGCCTTCTGGTAGTTTCGCCAGCAATCTTAAAAATCTGAAAGGACACTTGCAATTATTACTGATTTCCACTTTTACGCTCAGCACTCTGCGACATTCTGCTATGTTACCAGTCCGAGTCACCTCTGGCATCTAAGCACCGCTTTTCAGGTTTGGTTATTATATTATATTATATTATATTATATATTATATTATAGCAATGATATAGTACCATATTTTTCAGTTCTACCT
>NC_045746.1:21436178-21436324 GCF_008692095.1 Etheostoma spectabile | reverse complement strand
GTGTTGTGCCTTTGTACAAACACTGTGATCAGTTGTAATGCACACATATAAATGATAAACTGAAGCAAATTACACTTTTTTCTTGAGAATTCTGAAGTTCATAACATGTTTTGTAAAAGGATATTCATTAAATTAAAAAAATATCC